>NC_086101.1:93193396-93337891 GCF_963921235.1 Mobula hypostoma
TTATTTCACCTGGTTTCTCTGTGTGGTGTCTGTCTCAGCTGGTTTATCTGTGCGGTGCCTGTCCCAACTACTTCACCTGGTTTATCACTGTGGTGTCAGTCTCACCTGGTTTATCTGTGTGGTGTCTGTCCCAACTACTTCACCTGGTTAATCTGTGTGGTGTCTGTCCCAACAGCTTCACCTGGTTTATCTGTGTGGTGCCAGTCTCACCTGGTTTATCTGTGTAGTGCCTGTCCCAACTACTTCACCTAGTTTATCTGTGTGGTGACTGTCCCATCTGGTTTATCTGTGTGGTGCCTGTCTCACCTGGTTTATCTGTGTGGTGTCTGTCCCAACTACTTCACCTGGTTTATGTGTATCGTGTCTGTCCCAACTGCTTCACCTGATTTATCTGTGTTGTTTCTGTCCCAACTACATCACCTGGTTTATCTCTGTGGTATCAGTCTCACCTGGTTTATCTGTGTGGTGTCTGTCTCACCTGCTTTATCTGTGTGGTGTCTGTCCCACCTGGTTTATCTGTGTGGTGTCTGTCTCACCTGGTTTATCTGTGTGGTGTCTGTCCCAACTACTTCACCTGGTTAATCTGTGTGGTGTCTGTCCCAACTGCTTCACCTGGTTTATCAGTGTGGTGCCTGTCCCACCAGGTTTATCTGTGGGTGCCTGTCCCAGCTGCATATCTGTGTGGTGTCTGTATCACCTGGTTTATCTGTGTGGTGTCTGTCCCAACTGCATCACCTGGTTTATCTGTGTGGTGCCTGTCCCAACTACTTCACCTGGTTTATCTGTGTGGTGCCTGTCTCACCTGGTTTATCTGTGTGGTGTCTGTCCCAACTACTTCACCTGGTTTATCTGTGTGGTGTCTGTCCCAACTACTTCACCTGGTTTATCTGTGTGGTGTCTGTCCCAACTACTTCACCTGGTTTATCTGTGTGGTGCCTGTCCCAACTACTTCACCTGGTTTATCTGTGTGGTGTCTGTCTCACCTGGTTTATCTGTGTGGTGCCTGTCCCACCTGGTTTATCTGTGTGGACCTGTTATAATCTGTCTCACCTGGCCTGTCTCACCTGGTTTATCTGTGTGGAATCTGTCTGTCTCACCTGGATTACCTGTGTGGTGCCAGTCTCACCTGGTATCTGTGTAGTGCCTGTCCAAACCTGGTTTACTTGTGTGGTGTCTGTCTCACCTAGTTTATCTCTGTGGTACCTGGTTTATCTCTGTGGCGTCTGTCCCAACTGCTTCACCTGGTTTATCTGTGTGGTGTCTGTCCCAAGCACTTCACCTGGTTTATCTGTGTGGTGCCTGTCCCAACTACTTTACCTGGTTTATCTGTGTGGTGCCTGTCCCAACTACTTCACCTGGTTTATCTGTGTGGTGCCTGTCTCACCTGGTTTATCTGTGTGGTGTCTGTTCCAACTACTTCACCTGGTTTATCTGTGTGGTGTCTGTCTCACCTGGTATATCTGTGTGGTGCCTGTCTCATCTGGTTTATCTGTGTGGTGTCTGTCCCAACTACTTCAACTGGTTAATCTGTGTGGTGTCTGTCCCAACTGCTTCACCTGGTTTATCTGTGTGGTGTCTGTCCCAACTACTTCACCTGGTTTATCTGTGTGGTGTCTGTCCCAACTACTTCACCTGGTTTACCTGTGTGGTGCCTGTCTCACCTGGTTTATCTGTGTGGTGCCTGTCCCAACTACTTCACCTGGTTTATCTGTGTGGTGCCTGTCCCACCTGGTTTATCTGTGGTGTCTGTCTCACCTGGTTTATCTCTGTGGTGTCTGTCCCACCTGCTTTATCTGTGTGGTGTCTGTCCCAACTGCTTCACCTGGTTTATCTGTGTGGTGCCTGTCCCAACTACTTCACCTGGTTTATCTGTGTGGTGCCTGTCTCACCTGGTTTATCTGTGTGGTGTCTGTCTCATCTGGTTTATCTGTGTGGTGTCTGTCCCAACTACTTCAACTGGTTAATCTGTGTGGTGTCTGTCCCAACTGCTTCACCTGGTTTATCTGTGTGGTGCCTGTCTCACCTGGTTTATCTGTGTGGTGCCTGTCCCACCTGGTTTATCTGTGTGGTGTCTGTCCCAACTACTTCACCTGGTTTATCTGTGTGGTGTCTGTCCCAACTACTTCACCTGGTTTATCTGTGTGGTGTCCGTCCCAACTACTTCACCTGGTTTATCTGTGTGGTGTCTGTCCCATCTGGTTTATCTGTGTGGTGTCTCACCTGGTTTATCCTGTCCCACCTGGCTTTGGTCTGAGGTTTATCTGCTGTCTCACCTGGATTACCTGTGTGGTGCCAGTCTCACATGGTTTATCTCTGGTTTATGTTTATCTGTGTGGTGCCTGTCCCAACTACTTCACCTGGTTTATCTGTGTGGTGCCTGTCCCACCTGGTTTATCTGTGTGGTGCCTGTCCCATCTGGTTTATCTGTGTGGTGCCTGTCTCACCTGGTTTATCACTGTGGTGTCAGTCTCACCTGGTTTATCTGTGTGGTGTCTGTCCCAACTACTTCACCTGGTTTATCTGTGTGGTGTCTGTCCCAACTGCTTCACCTGGTTTATCTGTGTGGTGCCTGTCCCAACTACATCACCTGGTTTATCTGTGTGGTGCCTGTCCCACCTGGTTTATCTGTGTGGTGCCTGTCTCACCTGGTTTATCTGTGTGGTGTCTGTCTCACCTGGTTTATCTGTGTGGTGTCTGTCCCAACTGCTTCACCTGGTTTATCTGTGTGGTGTCTGTCCCAACTACTTCACCTGGTTTATCTGTGTGGTGCCTGTCCCACCTGGTTTATCTGTGTGGTGCCTGTCCCACCTGGTTTATCTGTGTGGTGCCTGTCCCACCTGGTTTATCTGTGTGGTGTCTGTCTCACCTGGTTTATCTGTGTGGTGTCTGTCTCACCTGGTTTATCTGTGTGGTGCCTGTCCCAACTACTTCACCTGGTTTATCTGTGTGGTGTCTGTCCCAACTACTTCACCTGGTTTATCTGTGTGGTGTCTGTCCCAACTGCTTCACCTGGTTTATCTGTGTGGTGTCTGTCCCAACTACATCACCTGGTTTATCTGTGTGGTGCCTGTCCCACCTGGTTTATCTGTGTGGTGTCTGTCTCACCTGGTTTATCTGTGTGGAATCTGTCTCACCTGGCTTATCTGTGTGGAATCTGTCTCACCTGGATTACCTGTGTGGTGCCTGTCTCACCTGGTTTATCTGTGTGGTGTCTGTCTCACCTGGTTTATCTGTGTGGTGTCTGTCCCAACTGCTTCAGCTGGTTTATCTGTGTGGTGTCTGTCTCACCGGGTTTAGCTGTGTGAATCTGTCTCACCTGGTTTATCTGTGTGGTTCCTGTCTCACCTGGTTTATCTGTGTGGTGCCTGTCTCACCTGGTTTATCTGTGCAGTGCCTGTCCCAACTACTTCACCTAGTTTATCTGTGTGGTGCCTGTCCCACCTGGTTTATCTGTGTGGTGACTGTCCAATCTGGTTTATCTGTGTGGTGCCTGTCCCACCTGGTTTATCTGTGTGGTGTCTGTCTCACCTGGTTTATCTGTGTGGTGTCTGTCTCACCTGGTTTATCTGTGTGGTGTCTGTCTCACCTGGTTTATCTGTGTGGTGCCTGTCCCAACTACTTCACCTGGTTTATCTGTGTGGTGCCTGTCCCACCTGGTTTATCTGTGTGGTGTCTATCTCACCTGGTTTATCTGTGTGGTGTCAGTCTCACCTGGTTTATCTCTGTGGTGTCTGTCTCACCTGGTTTATCTGTGTGGTGTCTGTCTCACCTGGTTTATCTGTGTGGTGTCTGTCCCAACTACTTCACCTGGTTAATCTGTGTGGTGTCTGTCCCAACTGCTTCACCTGGTTTATCTGTGTGGTGCCTGTCCCACCATCACCTGGTGTATCTGTGTGGTGCCTGTCCCACCTGGTTTATCTGTGTGGTGCCTGTCCCACCTGGTTTATCTGTGTGGTGTCTGTCTCACCTGGTTTATCTGTGTGGTGTCTGTCCCAACTACTTCACCTGGTTTATCTGTGTGGTGCCTGTCCCACCTGGTTTATCTGTGTGGTGTCTGTCTCACCTGGTTTATCTGTGTGGTGGCTGTCTCACCTGGTTTATCTGTGTGGTGTCTGTCCCAACTACTTCACCTGGTTTATCTGTGTGGTGCCTGTCTCACCTGGTTTATCTGTGTGGTGTCTATCTCACCTGGTTTATCTGTGTGGTGCCTGTCCTTCCTGGTTTATCTGTGTGGTGCCTGACCCAACTACTTCACCTGGTTTATTTGTGTGGTGCCTGTCTCACCTGGTATATCTGTGTGGTTCCTGTCTCACCTGGTTTATCTGTGTGGTGTCTGTCTCACCTGGTTTATCTGTGTGGTGTCTGTCCCAACTGCTTCACCTGGTTTATCTGTGTGGTGTCTGTCCCAACTACATCACCTGGTTTATCTGTGTGGTGCCTGTCCCACCTGGTTTATCTGTGGGTGCCTGTCCCACCTGGTTTATCTGTGTGGTGTCTGTCCCACCTGGTTTATCTGTGTGGTGTCTGTCTCACCTGGTTTATCTGTGTGGTGTCTGTCTCACCTGGTTTATCTGTGTGGTGTCTGTCCCATCTGGTTTATCTGTGTGGTGCCTGTCTCACCTGGTTTATCACTGTGGTGTCTGTCTCACCTGGTTTATCTGTGTGGTGTCTGTCTCACCTGGTTTATCTGTGTGGTGTCTGTCCCAACTACTTCACCTGGTTTATCTGTGTGGTGTCTGTCCCAACTGCTTCACCTGGTTTATCTGTGTGGTGCCTGTCTCACCTGGTTTATCACTGTGGTGTCAGTCTCACCTGGTTTATCTGTGTGGTGTCTGTCTCACCTGGTTTATCTGTGTGGTGTCTGTCCCAACTACTTCAACTGGTTAATCTGTGTGGTGTCTGTCCCAACTGCTTCACCTGGTTTATCTGTGTGGTGTCTGTCCCAACTACATCACCTGGTTTATCTGTGTGGTGCCTGGCCCACCTGGTTTATCTGTGGGTGCCTGTCCCAGCTGGTTTATCTGTGTGGTGACTGTCTCACCTGGTTTATCTGTGTGGTGCCTGTCCCAACTACTTCACCTGGTTTATCTGTGTGGTGTCTGTCCCAACTACTTCACCTGGTTTATCTGTGTGGTGTCTATCTCACCTGGTTTATCTGTGTGGTGTCTGTCCCAACTACTTCACCTGGTTTATCTGTGTGGTGTCTGTCTCACACGGTTTATCTGGGTGGTGTCTGTCCCAATTGCTTCACCTGGTTTATCTGTGTGGTGTCTGTCCCAACTACATCACCTGGTTTATCTGTGTGGTGCCTGTCCAACCTGGTTTATCTGTGGGTGCCTGTCTCACCTGGTTTATCTGTGTGGTGACTGTCTCACCTGGTTTATCTGTGTGGTGTCTGTCCCAACTACTTCACCTGGTTAATCTGTGTGGTGTCTGTCCCAACTGCTTCTTCTGGTTTATCCGTGTGGTACCATTCTTAACTACACCACGTGGTTTATATGTATGGCGCCAGTCCGAACTATCCCACCTGGTTTATCTGTGTGGTACCTGTCCCAACTACTTCACCTGGTTTATCTGTGTGGTGTCTGTCTCACCTGGTTTATCTGTGTGGTGTCTGTCCCAACTACATTACCTGGTTTATCTGTGGGTGTCTGTCCCAACTACTGGTTTATCTGTGTGGTGTCTGTCTCACCTGGCTTATCTGTGTGGAATCTGTCTCACCTGGATTACCTGTGTGGTGCCTGTCCCATCTGGTTTATCCGTGTAGTGCCTGCCCCAACTACTTCACCTAGTTTATCTGTGTGGTGGTTGTCCCACCTGGTTTATCTGTGGTGTCTGTCTCACCTGGTTTATCTCTGTGGTGTCTGTCCCACCTGCTTTATCTGTGTGGTGTCTGTCCCATCTGGTTTATCTGTGTGGTGCCTGTCTCACCTGGTTTATCTGTGTGGTGTCTGTCCCAACTGCTTCACCTGGTTTATCTGTGTGGTGTCTGTCCCAACTACATCACCTGGTTTATCTGTGTGGTGCCTGTCCCACCTGGTTTATCTGTGGGTGCCTGTCCCACCTGGTTTATCTGTGTGGTGTCTGTCTCACCTGGTTTATCTGTGTGGTGTCAGTCTCACCTGGTTTATCTGTGTGGTGTCTGTCCCAACTACTTCACCTGGTTTATCTGTGTGGTGCCTGGCCCACCTGGTTTATCTGTGGGTGCCTGTCCCAGCTGGTTTATCTGTGTGGTGACTGTCTCACCTGGTTTATCTGTGTGGAATCTGTCTCACCTGGATTACCTGTGTGGTGCCTGTCCCACCTGGTTTATCTGTGTAGTGCCTGCCCCAACTACTTCACCTAGTTTATCTGTGTGGTGCCTGTCCCACCTGGTTTATCTGTGGTGTCTGTCTCACCTGGTTTATCTCTGTGGTGTCTGTCCCACCTGCTTTATCTGTGTGGTGTCTGTCTCACCTGGTTTATCTGTGTGGTGTCTGTCTCACCTGGTTTATCTGTGTGGTGTCTGTCCCAACTACTTCACCTGGTTTATCTGTGTGGTGTCTGTCCCAACTGCTTCACCTGGTTTATCTGTGTGGTGCCTGTCCCACCAGGTTTATCTGTGGGTGCCTGACCCACCTGATTTATCTGTGTGGTGTCTGTATCACCTGGTTTATCTGTGTGGTGTCTGTAACACCTGGCTTATCTGTGTGCTGTCTGTCTCCTATGGATTACCTGTGTGGTACCAGTCTCACCTGGTTTATCTGTGTAGTGCCTGTCCCAACTACATTACCTGGTTTATCTGTGTGGTGCCTGTCACACCTGGTTTATCTGTGGGTGCCTGTCCCACCTGGTTTATCTGTGTGGAATCTGTCTCACCTGGCTTATCTGTGTGGAATCTGTCTCACCTGGATTACCTGTGTGGTGCCTGTCCCATCTGGTTTATCCGTGTAGTGCCTGCCCCAACTACTTCACCTAGTTTATCTGTGTGGTGCCTGTCCCACCTGGTTTATCTGTGGGTGCCTGTCCCACCTGGTTTATCTGTGTGGTGTCTGTCTCACCTGGTTTATCTGTGTGGTGGCTATCTCACCTGCTATATCAGAGTGGTGTCTGTCCCAACTACTTCACCTGGTTTATCTGTGTGGTGTCTGTCCCACCTGGTTTATCTGTGTGGTGCCTGTCCCAACACCTGGTATATCTGTGTGGTTCCTGTCTCACCTGGTTTATCTGTGTGGTGTCTGTCTCACCTGGTTTTATCTGTGTGGTGCCTGTCCCAACTACTTCACCTAGTTTATCTGTGTGGTGCCTGTCCCACCTGGTTTATCTGTGTGGTGTCTGTCTCACCTGGTTTATCTCTGTGGTGTCTGTCTCACCTGGTTTATCTGTGTGGTGTCTGTCTCACCTGGTTTATCTGTGTGGTGCCTGTCCCAACTACTTCACCTGGTTTATCTGTGTGGTGCCTGTCCCACCTGGTTTATCTGTGTGCTGTCTCACCTGGTTTATCTGTGTGGTGCCAGTCTCACCTGGTTTATCTGTGTAGTGCCTGTCCCAACTACTTCACCTAGTTTATCTGTGTGGTGACTGTCCCATCTGGTTTATCTGTGTGGTGCCTGTCTCACCTGGTTTATCTGTGTGGTGTCTGTCTCACCTGGTTTATCTGTGTGGTGTCTGTCCCAACTACTTCACCTGGTTAATCTGTGTGGTGTCTGTCCCAACTGCTTCACCTGGTTTATCTGTGTGGTGTCTGTCCCAACTACATCACCTGGTTTATCTGTGTGGTGCCTGTCCCACCTGGTTTATCTGTGGGTGCCTGTCTCACAAGGTTTATCTGTGTGGTGACTGTCTCACCTGGTTTATCTGTGTGGTGTCTGTCCCAACTACTTCACCTGGTTTATCTGTGTGGTGCCTGTCTCACCTGGTTTATCTGTGTGGTGCCTGTCCCACCTGGTTTATCTGTGTGGTGCCTGTCCCACCTGGTTTATCTGTGTGGTGTCTGTCTCACCTGGTTTATCTGTGTGGTGTCTGTCTCACCTGGTTTATCTGTGTGGTGTCTGTCCCAACTACTTCACCTGGTTTATCTGTGTGGTGTCTGTCCCAACTACTTCACCTGGTTTATCTGTGTGGTGTCTGTCCCAACTGCTTCACCTGGTTTATCTGTGTGGTGTCTGTCCCAACTACATCACCTGGTTTATCTGTGGGTGCCTGTCCCACCTGGTTTATCTGTGTGGTGTCTGTCTCACCTGGTTTATCTGTGTGGTGTCTGTCTCACCTGGTTTATCTGTGTGGTGTCTGTCTCACCTGGTTTATCTGTGTGGTGCCTGTCCCACCTGGTTTATCTGTGTGGTGTCTGTCCGACTTGGTTTATCTCTGTGGTGTCAGTCTCACCTGGTTTATCTGTGTGGTGTCTGTCTCACCTGGTTTATCTGTGTGGTGTCTGTCCCAACTGCTTCACCTGGTTTATCTGTGTGGTGTCTGTCCCACCTGCTTTATCTGTGTGGTGTCTGTCTCACCTGGTTTATCTGTGTGGTGTCTGTCTCACCTGGTTTATCTGTGTGGTGTCTGTCTCACCTGGTTTATCTGTGTGGTGTCTGTCTCACCTGGTTTATCTGTGTGGTGCCTGTCCCAACTACTTCACCTGGTTTATCTGTGTGGTGCCTGTCCCACCTGGTTTATCTGTGTGGTGCCTGTCCCAGCTGGTTTATCTGTGTGGTGACTGTCTCACCTGGTTTATCTGTGTGGAATCTGTCTCACCTGGCTCATCTGTGTGGTGTCTGTCTCACCTGGTTTATCTGTGTGGTGCCTGTCTCACCTGGTTTATCTGTGTGGTGCCTGTCCCAACTACTTCACCTGGTTTATCTGTGTGGTGCCTGTCCCAACTACTTCACCTGGTTTATCTGTGTGGTGCCTGTCTCACCTGGTTTATCTGTGTGGTGTCTGTCCCAACTACTTCACCTGGTTTATCTGTGTGGTGTCTGTCCCAACTACTTCACCTGGTTTATCTGTGTGGTGCCTGTCCCACCTGGTTTATCTGTGTGGTGTCTGTCTCACCTGGTTTATCTGTGTGGTGTCTGTCCCAACTGCTTCACCTGGTTTATCTGTGTGGTGTCTGTCCCAACTGCTTCACCTGGTTTATCTGTGTGGTGCCTGTCCCACCTGGTTTATCTGTGGGTGCCTGTCCCACCTGGTTTATCTGTGTGGTGTCTGTCTCACCTGGTTTATCTGTGTGGTGTCTGTCTCACCTGGTTTATCTGTGTGGTGTCTGTCTCACCTGGTTTATCTGTGTGGTGTCTGTCTCACCTGGTTTATCTGTGTGGTGTCTGTCCCAACTACTTCACCTGGTTTATCTGTGTGGTGTCTGTCCCAACTACATCACCTGGTTTATCTGTGTGGTGCCTGTCCCAACTACTTCACCTGGTTCATCTGTGTGGTGCCTGTCCCACCTGGTTTATCTGTGTGGTGCCTGTCCCACCTGGTTTATCTGTGTGGTGTCTGTCTCACCTGGTTTATCTGTGTGGTGTTTATCTCACCTGGTATATCTGAGTGGTGTCTGTC
This sequence comes from Mobula hypostoma, assembly GCF_963921235.1. NCBI lineage: Eukaryota > Metazoa > Chordata > Chondrichthyes > Myliobatiformes > Myliobatidae > Mobula > Mobula hypostoma. Next base: position 93,202,928 of record NC_086101.1, read on the forward strand.
CCAACTACTTCACCTGGTTTATCTGTGTGGTGCCTGTCCCAACAACTTCACCTGGCTTATCTGTGTGGAATCTGTCTCACCTGGATTACCTATGTGGTGCCAGTCTCACCTGGTTTATCTGTGTGGTGTCAGTCTCACCTGGTTTATCTGTGTGGTGTCTGTCCCAACTGCTTCACCTGGTTTATCTGTGTGGTGCCTGTCCCACCTCTTCACCTGGTTTATCTGTGTGGTGTCTGTCCCACCTGGTTTATCTGTGTGGTGTCTGTCTCACCTGGTTTATCTGTGTGGTGTCAGTCTCACCTGGTTTATCTGTGTGCTGTCTGTCTCATATGGATTACCTGTGTGGTGCCAGTCTCACCTGGTTTATCTGTGTGGTGCCTGTCGCAACTACTTCACCTGGGTTATCTGTGTGGTGACTGTCCCATCTGGTTCATCTGTGTGGTGCCTGTCCCACCTGGTTTATCTGTGGGTGCCTGTCCCATCTGGTTTATCTGTGGGTGCCTGTCCCACCTGGTTTATCTGTGTGGTGTCTGTCTCACCTGGTTTATCTGTGTGGTGTCTGTCTCACCTGGTTTATCTGTGTGGTGTCTGTCCCACCTGGTTTATCTGTGTGGTGTCTGTCTCACCTGGTTTATCTGTGTGGTGTCTGTCTCACCTGGTTTATCTGTGTGGTGTCAGTCTCACCTGGTTTATCTGTGTGGTGTCTGTCCCAACTACTTCACCTGGTTTATCTGTGTGGTGCCTGTCCCAACTACTTCACCTGGTTTATCTGTGTGGTGCCTGTCCCACCTGGTTTATCTGTGTGGTGTCTGTCTCACCTGGTTTATCTGTGTGGTGTCTGTCTCACCTGGTTTATCTGTGTGGTGTCTGTCTCACCTGGTTTATCTGTGTGGTGTCTGTCTCACCTGGTTTATCTGTGTGGTGTCTGTCCCAACTACTTCACCTGGTTTATCTGTGTGGTGTCTGTCCCAACTGCTTCACCTGGTTTATCTGTGTGGTGCCTGTCCCAACTACTTCACCTGGTTTATCTGTGTGGTGCCTGTCCACCCTGATTTATCTGTGTGGTGCCTGTCTCACCTGGTTTATCTGTGTGGTGTCTGTCTCACCTGCTTTATCTGTGTGGTGTCTGTCCCAACTGCTTCACCTGGTTTATCTGTGTGGTGTCTGTCCCAACTACTTCACCTGGTTTATCTGTGTGGTGTCTGTCCCAACTACATCACCTGGTTTATCTGTGTGGTGCCTGTCCCAACTACTTCACCTGGTTTATCCGTGGGTGCCTGTCCCACCTGGTATATCTGTGTGGTGTCTGTCTCACCTGGTTTATCTGCTTGGTGGTATCTCACCTGCTATATTAGAGTGGTGTCTGTCCCAACTACTTCACCTGGTTTATCTGTGTGGTGCCTGTCCCAACTACTTCACCTGGTTATTCTGTATGGCGTCTGTCCCAACTGCTTCACCTGGTTTATCTGTGTGGTGTCTGTCCCAACTACATCACCTGGTTTATCTGTGTGGTGCCTGTCCCACCTGGTTTATCTGTGTGGTGTCTGTCTCACCTGGTTTATCTGTGTGGTGGCTATCTCACCTGGTATATCAGAGTGGTGTCTGTCCCAACTACTTCACCTGGTTTATCTGTGTGGTGTCTGTCCCAACTGCTTCACCTGGTTTATCTGTGTGGTGCCTGTCCCACCTGGTTTATCTGTGGGTGCCTGTCCCACCTGGTTTATCTGTGTGGTGTCTGTCTCACCTGGTTTATCTGTGTGGTGTCTGTCTCACCTGGTTTATCTGTGTGGTGTCTGTCTCACCTGGTTTATCCTGTGTGGTGCCAGTCTCACCTGGTTTATCTGTGTGGTGCCTGTCGCAACTACTTCACCTGGTTTATCTGTGTGGTGTCTGTCCCACCTGGTTTATCTGTGTGGTGCCTGTCCCACCTGGTTTATCTGTGTGGTGCCTGTCCCACCTGGTTTATCTGTGTGGTGTCTGTCTCACCTGGTTTATCTGTGTGGTGCCTGTCTCACCTGGTTTATCTGTGTGGTGCCTGTCTCACCTGGTTTATCTGTGTGGTGTCTGTCTCACCTGGTTTATCTGTGTGGTGTCTGTCTCACCTGGTTTATCTGTGTGGTGCCTGTCCCACCTGGTTTATCTGTGTGGTGTCTGTCTCACCTGGTTTATCTGTGTGGTGTCTGTCCCAACTGCTTCACCTGGTTTATCTGTGTGGTGTCTGTCCCAACTACATCACCTGGTTTATCTGTGTGGTGCCTGTCCCACCTGGTTTATCTGTGGGTGCCTGTCCCAGCTGGTTTATCTGTGTGGTGACTGTCTCACCTGGTTTATCTGTGTGGAATCTGTCTCACCTGGCTTATCTGTGTGGTGTCTGTCTCACATGGTTTATCTGGGTGGTGTCTGTCCCAACTACTTCACCTGGTTTATCTGTGTGGTGTCTGTCCCAACTACTTCACCTGGTTTATCTGTGTGGTGTCTGTCCCACCTGGTTTATCTGTGTGGTGTCTGTCCCACCTGGTTTATCTGTGTGGTGCCTGTCCCACCTGGTTTATCTGTGGGTGCCTGTCCCACCTGGTTTATCTGTGTGGTGTCTGTCTCACCTGGTTTATCTGTGTGGTGCCTGTCTCACCTGGTTTATCTGTGTGGTGTCTGTCTCACCTGGTTTATCTGTGTGGTGTCTGTCCCACCTGGTTTATCTGTGTGGTGTCTGTCTCACCTGGTTTATCTGTGTGGTGTCTGTCTCACCTGGTTTATCTGTGTGGTGTCTGTCCCAACTACTTCACCTGGTTTATCTGTGTGGTGTCTGTCCCAACTACTTCACCTGGTTTATCTGTGTGGTGCCTGTCCCACCTGGTTTATCTGTGTGGTGTCTGTCTCACCTGGTTTATCTGTGTGGTGTCTGTCTCACCTGGTTTATCTGTGTGGTGTCTGTCTCACCTGGTTTATCTGTGTGGTGTCTGTCTCACCTGGTTTATCTGTGTGGTGTCTGTCCCAACTACTTCACCTGGTTAATCTGTGTGGTGTCTGTCCCAACTGCTTCACCTGGTTTATCTGTGTGGTGTCTGTCCCAACTGCTTCACCTGGTTTATCTGTGTGGTGCCTGTCTCACCTGGTTTATCACTGTGGTGTCAGTCTCACCTGGTTTATCTGTGTGGTGTCTGTCTCACCTGGTTTATCTGTGTGGTGTCTGTCCCAACTGCTTCACCTGGTTTATCTGTGTGGTGTCTGTCCCAACTACTTCACCTGGTTTATCTGTGTGGTGTCTGTCCCAACTACTTCACCTGGTTTATCTGTGTGGTGCCTGTCCCAACTACTTCACCTGGTTTATCTGTGTGGTGCCTGTCCCACCTGGTTTATCTGTGTGGTGTCTGTCTCACCTGGTTTATCTGTGTGGTGTCTGTCTCACCTGGTTTATCTGTGTGGTGTCTGTCCCAACTACTTCACCTGGTTTATCTGTGTGGTGTCTGTCCCAACTACTTCACCTGGTTAATCTGTGTGGTGTCTGTCCCAACTGCTTCACCTGGTTTATCTGTGTGGTGTCTGTCCCAACTACATCACCTGGTTTATCTGTGTGGTGCCTGTCCCACCTGGTTTATCTGTGTGGTGTCTGTCTCACCTGGTTTATCTGTGTGGTGTCTGTCTCACCTGGTTTATCTGTGTGGTGTCTGTCTCACCTGGTTTATCTGTGTGGTGCCTGTCCCACCTGGTTTATCTGTGTGGTGTCTGTCCGACTTGGTTGATCTCTGTGGTGTCAGTCTCACCTGGTTTATCTGTGTGGTGTCAGTCTCACCTGGTTTATCTGTGTGGTGTCTGTCCCAACTGCTTCACCTGGTTTATCTGTGTGGTGTCTGTCCCACCTGCTTTATCTGTGTGGTGTCAGTCTCAACTGGTTTATCCGTGTGGTGTCAGTCTCACCTGGTTTACCTCTGTGGTGTCTGTCTCACCTGGTTTATCTGTGTGGTGCCTGTCTCTCACCTGGTTTATCTGTGTAGTGCCTGTCCCAACTACTTCACCTGGTTTATCTGTGTGGTGCCTGTCCCACCTGGTTTATCTGTGTGGTGCCTGTCTCACCTGGTTTATCTGTGTGGTGTCTGTCTCACCTGGTTTATCTGTGTGGTGTCTGTCTCACCTGGTTTATCTGTGTGGTGTCTGTCTCACCTGGTTTATCTGTGTGGTGTCTGTCTCACCTGGTTTATCTGTGTGGTGCCTGTCCCAACTACTTCACCTGGTTTATCTGTGTGGTGCCTGTCCCACCTGGTTTATCTGTGGGTGCCAGGCTCACCTGGTTTATCTGTGTGGTGCCTGTCCCAACTACTTCACCTGGTTAATCTGTGTGGTGTCTGTCCCAACTACATCACCTGGTTTATCTGTGTGGTGCCTGTCCCACCTGGTTTATCTGTGTGGTGTCTGTCTCACCTGGTTTATCTGTGTGGTGTCTGTCCCAACTGCTTCACCTGGTTTATCTGTGTGGTGCCTGTCCCACCTGGTTTATCTGTGTGGTGCCTGTCTCACCTGGTTTATCTGTGTGGTGTCTGTCTCACCTGGTTTATCTGTGTGGTGCCTGTCCCACCTGGTTTATCTGTGTGGTGCCTGTCTCACCTGGTTTATCTGTGTGGTGCCTGTCTCACCTGGTTTATCTGTGTGGTGCCTGTCCCAACTACTTCACCTGGTTTATCTGTGTGGTGCCTGTCCCACCTGGTTTATCTGTGTGGTGTCTGTCTCACCTGGTTTATCTGTGTGGTGTCTGTCTCACCTGGTTTATCTGTGTGGTGTCTGTCTCACCTGGTTTATCTGTGTGGTGTCTGTCTCACCTGGTTTATCTGTGTGGTGTCTGTCCCAACTACTTCACCTGGTTAATCTGTGTGGTGTCTGTCCCAACTGCTTCACTTGGTTTATCTGTGTGGTGCCTGTCCCACCTGGTTTATCTGTGTGGAATCTGTCTCACCTGGCTTATCTGTGTGGAATCTGTCTCACCTGGATTACCTGTGTGGTGCCAGTCTCAGCTGGTTTATCTGTGTAGTGCCTGTCCAAACTACTTCACCTGGTTTATCTGTGTGGTGCCTGTCCCACCTGGTTTATCTGTGTGGTGCCTGTCCCACCTGGTTTATCTGTGTGGTGTCTGTCTCACCTGGTTTATCTGTGTGGTGTCTGTCCCACCTGGTTTATCTGTGTGGTGTCTGTCTCACCTGGTTTATCTGTGTGGAATCTGTTTCACCTGGCTTATCTGTGTGGTGTCTGTCTCACATGGTTTATCTGGGTGGTGTCTGTCCCAACTACTTCACCTAGTTTATCTGTGTGGTACCTGTCCCACCTGGTTTATCTGTGGTGTCTGTCTCACCTGGTTTATCTCTGTGGTATCAGTCTCACCTGGTTTATCTGTGTGGTGTCAGTCTCACCTCGTTTATCTGTGTGGTGTCTGTCCCAACCTGGTTTATCTGTGTGGTGCCTGTCCCAACTACTTCACCTGGTTTATCTGTGTGGTTCCTGTCTCACCTGGTTTATCTGTGTGGTGCCTGTCCCAACTACTTCACCTGGTTTATCTGTGTGGTGCCTGTCTCACCTGGTTTATCTGTGTGGTGCCTGTCCCACCTGGTTTATCTGTGTGGTGTCTGTCTCACCTGGTTTATCTGTGTGGTGTCTGTCCCAACTACTTCACCTGGTTAATCTGTGTGGTGTCTGTCCCAACTGCTTCACCTGGTTTATCTGTGTGGTGTCTGTCCCAACTACTTCACCTGGTTTATCTGTGTGGTGTCTGTCCCAACTACTTCACCTGGTTTATCTGTGTGGTGCCTGTCCCACCTCTGTCTCACCTGGTTTATCTGTGTGGTGTCTGTCTCACCTGGTTTATCTGTGTGGTGTCAGTCTCACCTGGTTTATCTGTGTGGTGTCTGTCTCACCTGGTTTATCTGTGTGGTGTCTGTCTCACCTGGTTTATCTGTGTGGTGCCTGTCTCACCTGGTTTATCTGTGTGGTGTCTGTCCCAACTACTTCACCTGGTTTATCTGTGTGGTGTCTGTCCCAACTACTTCACCTGGTTTATCTGTGTGGTGCCTGTCCCACCTGGTTTATCTGTGGGTGCCTGTCCCACCTGGTTTATCTGTGTGGTGTCTGTCTCACCTGGTTTATCTGTGTGGTGTCTGTCTCACCTGGTTTATCTGTGTGGTGTCTGTCTCACCTGGTTTATCTGTGTGGTGTCTGTCCCAACTACTTCACCTGGTTTATCTGTGTGGTGTCTGTCCCAACTGCTTCACCTGGTTTATCTGTGTGGTGTCTGTCCCAACTACTTCACCTGGTTTATCTGTGTGGTGCCTGTCCCACCTGGTTTATCTGTGTGGTGCCTGTCTCACCTGGTTTATCTGTGTGGTGTCTGTCTCACCTGGTTTATCTGTGTGGTGTCTGTCCCAACTGCTTCACCTGGTTTATCTGTGTGGTGCCTGTCCCAACTACTTCACCTGGTTTATCTGTGTGGTGCCTGTCCCACCTGGTTTATCTGTGTGGTGCCTGTCCCACCTGGTTTATCTGTGTGGTGCCTGTCTCACCTGGTTTATCTGTGTGGTGTCTGTCTCACCTGGTTTATCTGTGTGGTGTCTGTCCCAACTACTTCAACTGGTTAATCTGTGTGGTGTCTGTCCCAACTGCTTCACCTGGTTTATCTGTGTGGTGTCTGTCCCAACTACATCACCTGGTTTATCTGTGTGGTGCCTGTCCCACCTGGTTTATCTGTGTGGTGTCTGTCTCACCTGGTTTATCTGTGTGGTGTCTGTCCCAACTACTTCACCTGGTTTATCTGTGTGGTGCCTGTCCCACCTGGTTTATCTGTGTGGTGTCTGTCTCACCTGGTTTATCTGTGTGGTGTCTGTCCCAACTACTTCACCTGGTTTATCTGTGTGGTGTCTGTCTCACACTACTTATCTGGGTGGTGTCTGTCCCAATTGCTTCACCTTATTTATCTGTGTGGTTTCTGTCCCAACTACATTACCTGGTTTATCTGTGGGTGTCTGTCCCACCTGGTTTATCTGTGTGGTGTCTCTCTCACCTGGTTTATCTGTGTGGAATCTGTCTCACCTGGCTTATCTGTGTGGAATCTGTCTCACCTGGTTTATCTGTGTAGTGCCTGCCCCAACTACTTCACCTAGTTTATCTGTGTGGTGGTTGTCCCACCTGGTTTATCTGTGGTGTCTGTCTCACCTGGTTTATCTCTGTGGTGTCAGTCTCACCTGGTTTATCTGTGTGGTGTCTGTCTCACCTGGTTTATCTGTGTGGTGTCTGTCCCAACTACTTCACCTGGTTTATCTGTGTGGTGCCTGTCCCACCTGGTTTATCTGTGTGGTGTCTGTCTCACCTGGTTTATCTGTGTGGAATCTGTCTCACCTGGCTTATCAGTGTGGAATCTGTCTCACCTGGATTACCTGTGTGGTGCCAGTCTCACCTGGTTTATCTGTGTAGTGCCTGTCCAAACTACTTCGCCTAGTTTATCAGTGTGGTGCCTGGCCCACCTGGTTTATCTGTGGGTGCCTGTCCCAGCTGGTTTATCTGTGTGGTGACTGTCTCACCTGGTTTATCTGTGTGGAATCTGTCTCACCTGGCTTATCTGTGTGGTGTCTGTCTCACCTGGTTTATCTGTGTGGTGTCTGTCTCACCTGGTTTATCTGTGTGGTGTCTGTCCCAACTACTTCACCTGGTTTATCTGTGTGGTGTCTGTCCCAACTGCTTCACCTGGTTTATCTGTGTGGTGTCTGTCCCAACTACTTCACCTGGTTTATCTGTGTGGTGTCTGTCCCAACTACTTCACCTGGTTTATCTGTGTGGTGCCTGTCCCACCTGGTTTATCTGTGTGGTGTCTGTCTCACCTGGTTTATCTGTGTGGTGTCTGTCCCAACTGCTTCACCTGGTTTATCTGTGTGGTGCCTGTCCCACCTGGTTTATCTGTGTGGTGCCTGTCTCACCTGGTTTATCTGTGTGGTGCCTGTCTCACCTGGTTTATCTGTGTGGTGCCTGTCTCACCTGGTTTATCTGTGTGGTGTCTGTCTCACCTGGTTTATCTGTGTGGTGTCTGTCTCACCTGGTTTATCTGTGTGGTGCCTGTCCCAACTACTTCACCTGGTTTATCTGTGTGGTGCCTGTCCCACCTGGTTTATCTGTGTGGTGTCTGTCTCACCTGGTTTATCTGTGTGGTGTCTGTCTCACCTGGTTTATCTGTGTGGTGTCTGTCTCACCTGGTTTATCTGTGTGGTGTCTGTCTCACCTGGTTTATCTGTGTGGTGTCTGTCCCAACTACTTCACCTGGTTAATCTGTGTGGTGTCTGTCCCAACTGCTTCACCTGGTTTATCTGTGTGGTGTCTGTCCCACCTGCTTTATCTGTGTGGTGTCAGTCTCACCTGGTTTATCTGTATGAATCTGTCTCACCTGGTTTATCTGTGTGGTGCCTGTCTCGCCTGGTTTATCTGTACAGTGCCTGTCCCAACTACTTCACCTGGTTTATCTGTGTGGTGCCTGTCCCACCTGGTTTATCTGTGTGGTGCCTGTCCCACCTGGTTTATCTGTGTGGTGTCTGTCTCACCTGGTTTATCTGTGTGGTGTCTGTCCCACCTGGTTTATCTGTGTGGTGTCTGTCTCACCTGGTTTATCTGTGTGGAATCTGTCTCACCTGGATTACTTGTGTGGTGCCAGTCTCACCTGGTTTATCTGTGTAGTGCCTGTCTCAACTACTTCACCTGGTTTAACTGTGTGGTGCCTGTCCCACCTGGTTTATCTGTGTGGTGTCTATCTCACCTGGTTTATCACTGTGGTGTCAGTCTCACCTGGTTTATCTGTGTGGTGTCTGTCTCACCTGGTTTATCTGTGTGGTGTCTGTCCCACCTGCTTTATCTGTGTGGTGTCTGTCTCACCTGGTTTATCTGTGTGGAATCTGTCTCACCTGGCTTATCTGTGTGGTGTCTGTCTCACATGGTTTATCTGTGTGGTGTCTGTCCCAACTACTTCACCTGGTTTATCTGTGTGGTGCCTGTCCCACCTGGTTTATCTGTGTGGTGACTGTCTCACCTGGTTTATCTGTGTGGTGTCTGTCTCACCTGGTTTATCTGTGTGGTGCCTGTCCCAACTACTTCACCTGGTTTATCTGTGTGGTGCCTGTCCCACCTGGTTTATCTGTGTGGTGCCTGTCCCAACTACTTCACCTGGTTTATCTGTGTGGTGTCTGTCTCACCTGGTTTATCTGTGTGGTGTCTGTCTCACCTGGTTTATCTGTGTGGTGTCTGTCCCAACTACGTCACCTGGTTTATCTGTGTGGCGTCTGTCCCAACTGCTTCACCTGGTTTATCTGTGTGGTGCCTGTCCCAACTACTTCACCTGGTTTATCTGTGTGGTGCCTGTCTCACCTGGTATATCTGTGTGGTTCCTGTCCCACCTGGTTTATCTGTGTGGTGTCTGTCTCACCTGGTTTATCTGTGCGCTGTCTGTCCCAACTGCTTCACCTGGTTTATCTGTGTGGTGTCTGTCCCAACTACTTCACCTGGTTTATCTGTGTGGTGCCTGTCCCACCTGGTTTATCTGTGTGGTGCCTGTCCCACCTGGTTTATCTGTGTGGTGCCTGTCCCACCTGGTTTATCTCTGTGGTGTCAGTCTCACCTGGTTATCTGTGTGGTGCCAGTCTCACCTGGTTTATCTGTGTAGTGCCTGTCCCAACTACTTCACCTATTTTATCTGTGTGGTGCCTGTCCGAACTACTTCAGCTGGTTTATCTGTGTCATGTCTGTCCCAACTGCTTCACCTGATTTATCTGTGTGGTTTCTGTCCCAACTACATCACCTGGTTTATCTGTGGGTGCCTGTCCCACCTGGTTTATCTGTGTGGTGTCTGTCTCACCTGGTTTATCTGTGTGGTGTCAGTCTCACCTGGTTTATCTGTGTGGTGTCTGTCTCACCTGGTTTATCTGTGTGGTGTCTGTCCCAACTACTTCACCTGGTTTATCTGTGTGGTGTCTGTCCCAACTGCTTCACCTGGTTTATCTGTGTGGTGCCTGTCCCACCTGGTTTATCTGTGGGTGCCTGTCCCACCTGGTTTATCTGTGTGGTGTCTGTCTCACCTGGTTTATCTGTGTGGTGTCTGTCTCACCTGGCTTATCTGTGTGGTGTCTGTCTCACCTGGTTTATCTGTGTGGTGTCTGTCCCAATTGTTTCACCTGGTTTATCTGTGTGGTGTCTGTCCCAACTACTTCACCTGGTTTATCTGTGTGGTGTCTGTCCCACCTGCTTTATCTGTGTGGTGCCTGTCCCACCTGGTTTATCTGTGTGGTGCCTGTCCCACCTGGTTTATCTGTGTGGTGTCTGTCTCACCTGGTTTATCTGTGTGGTGTCTGTCTCACCTGGTTTATCTGTGTAGTGCCTGTCTCACCTGGTTTATCTGTGTGGTGTCAGTCTCACCTGGTTTATCTGTGTGGTGTCTGTCTCACCTGGTTTATCTGTGTGGTGTCTGTCTCACCTGGTTTATCTGTGTGGTGTCTGTCCCAACTACTTCACCTGGTTTATCTGTGTGGTGCCTGTCCCAACTACTTCACCTGGTTTATCTGTGTGGTGTCTGTCCCAACTACTTCACCTGGTTTATCTGTGTGGTGCCTGTCCCACCTGGTTTATCTGTGTGGTGTCTGTCTCTCACCTGCTTTATCTGTGTGGTGTCTGTCCCACCTGCTATATCTGTGTGGTGTCAGTCTCACCTGGTTTATCTGTGTGGTGTCTGTCTCACCTGGCTTATCTGTGTGGTGTCTGTCTCACCTGGTTTATCTGTGTGGTGTCTGTCCCAACTACGTCACCTGGTTTATCCATGTAGTGCCTGCCCCAACTACTTCACCTAGTTTATCTGTGTGGTGCCTGTCCCACCTGGTTTATCTGTGGTGTCTGTCTCACCTGGTTTATCTGTGTGGTGTCTGTCTCACCTGGTTTATCTGTGTGGTGTCTGTCCCACCTGCTTTATCTGTGTGGTGTCTGTCCCATCTGGTTTATCTGTGTGGTGCCTGTCTCACCTGGTTTATCACTGTGGTGTCAGTCTCACCTGGTTTATCTGTGTGGTGTCTGTCTCACCTGGTTTATCTGTGTGGTGTCTGTCCCAACTACTTCACCTGGTTTATCTGTGTGGCGTCTGTCCCAACTGCTTCACCTGGTTTATCTGTGTGGTGTCTGTCCCAAGCACTTCACCTGGTTTATCTGTGTGGTGCCTGTCCCAACTACTTCACCTGGTTTATCACTGTGGTGTCTGTCCCACCTGGTTTATCTGTGTGGTGCCTGTCCCATCTTCACCTGGTTTATCTGTGTGGTGTCTGTCTCACCTGGTTTATCTGTGTGGTGTCTGTCTCACCTGGTTTATCTGTGTGGTGTCTGTCCCAACTACTTCACCTGGTTAATCTGTGTGGTGTCTGTCCCAACTGCTTCACCTGGTTTATCTGTGTGGTGTCTGTCCCAACTACTTCACCTGGTTTATCTGTGTGGTGCCTGTCCCAACTACTTCACCTGGTTTATCTGTGTGGTGTCTGTCTCACCTGGTTTATCTGTGTGGTGTCTGTCTCACCTGGTTTATCTGTGTGGTGTCTGTCCCAACTGCTTCACCTGGTTTATCTGTGTGGTGTCTGTCCCAACTACTTCACCTGGTTTATCTGTGTGGTGCCTGTCCCACCTGGTTTATCTGTGTGGTGCCTGTCCCATCTGGTTTATCTGTGTGGTGCCTGTCTCACCTGGTTTATCACTGTGGTGTCAGTCTCACCTGGTTTATCTGTGTGGTGTCTGTCTCACCTGGTTTATCTGTGTGGTGTCTGTCCCAACTACTTCACCTGGTTTATCTGTGTGGTGTCTGTCCCAACTGCTTCACCTGGTTTATCTGTGTGGTGTCTGTCCCAACTGCTTCACCTGGTTTATCTGTGTGGTGTCTGTCCCAACTACTTCACCTGGTTTATCTGTGTGGTGCCTGTCCCACCTGGTTTATCTGTGTGGTGTCTGTCTCACCTGGTTTATCTGTGTGGTGTCTGTCTCACCTGGTTTATCTGTGTGGTGTCTGTCTCACCTGGTTTATCTGTGTGGTGTCTGTCCCAACTGCTTCACCTGGTTTATCTGTGTGGTGTCTGTCCCAACTACATCACCTGGTTTATCTGTGTGGTGCCTGTCCCACCTGGTTTATCTGTGTGGTGTCTGTCTCACCTGGTTTATCTGTGTGGTGTCTGTCTCACCTGGTTTATCTGTGTGGTGTCTGTCTCACCTGGTTTATCTGTGTGGTGTCTGTCCCAACTACTTCACCTGGTTTATCTGTGTGGTGTCTGTCCCAACTGCTTCACCTGGTTTATCTGTGTGGTGCCTGTCCCACCTGGTTTATCTGTGGGTGCCTGTCCCACCTGGTTTATCTGTGTGGTGTCTGTCTCACCTGGTTTATCTGTGTGGTGGCTATCTCACCTGGTTTATCTGTGTGGTGTCTGTCTCACCTGGTTTATCTGTGTGGTGTCTGTCCCAAGCCTTCACCTGGTTTATCTGTGTGGTGCCTGTCCCAACTACGTCACCTGGTTTATATGTGTGGCGTCTGTCCCAACTGCTTCACCTGGTTTATCTGTGTGGTGCCTGTCTCACCTGGTTTATCTGTGTGGTGCCTGGCCCACCTGGTTTATCTGTGTGGTGTCTGTCTCACCTGGTTTATCTGTGTAGTGCCTGTCTCACCTGGTTTACCTCTGTAGTATCAGTCTCACCTGGTTTATCTGTGTGGTGCCTGTCTCACCTGGTTTATCACTGTGGTGTCAGTCTCACCTGGTTTATCTGTGTGGTGTCTGTCCCAACTACTTCACCTGGTTATTCTGTGTGGTGTCTGTCCCAACTGCTTCACCTGGTTTATCTGTGTGGTGTCTGTCCCAACTGCATCACCTGGTTTATCTGTGTGGTGCCTGGCCCACCTGGTTTATCTGTGGGTGCCTGTCCCAGCTGGTTTATCTGTGTGGTGACTGTCTCACCTGGTTTATCTGTGTGGAATCTGTCTCACCTGGTTTATCTGTGTGGTTCCTGTCTCACCTGGTTTATCTGTGTGGTGTCTGTCCCAACTACTTCACCTGGTTTATCTGTGTGGTGCCTGTCCCAACTACTTCACCTGGTTTATCTGTGTGGTGTCTGTCCCAACTACTTCACCTGGTTTATCTGTGTGGTGCCTGTCCCACCTGGTTTATCTGTGTGGTGCCTGTCCCACCTGGTTTATCTGTGTGGTGCCTGTCCCACCTGGTTTATCTGTGTGGTGTCTGTCTCACCTGGTTTATCTGTGTGGTGTCTGTCTCACCTGGTTTATCTGTGTGGTGTCTGTCCCAACTACTTCACCTGGTTAATCTGTGTGGTGTCTGTCCCAACTGCTTCACCTGGTTTATCTGTGTGGTGTCTGTCCCAACTACTTCACCTGGTTTATCTGTGTGGTTCCTGTCTCACCTGGTTTATCTGTGTGGTGCCTGTCTCAACTCACCTGGTTTATCTGTGTGGTGCCTGTCCCACCTGGTTTATCTGTGTGGTGTCTGTCCCACCTGGTTTATCTGTGTGGTGCCTGTCTCACCTGGTTTATCTGTGTGGTGTCTGTCTCACCTGGTTTATCTGTGTGGTGTCTGTCTCACCTGGTTTATCTGTGTGGTGTCTGTTCCAACTACTTCACCTGGTTTATCTGTGTGGTGTCTGTCTCACCTGGTTTATCTGTGTGGTGTCTGTCCCACCTGGTTTATCTGTGTGGTGATTGTCTCACCTGGTTTATCTGTGTGGAATCTGTCTCACCTGGTTTATCTGTGTGGTGTCTGTCTCACCTGGTTTATCTGTGTAGTGCCTGCCCCAACTACTTCACCTAGTTTATCTGTGTGGTGCCTGTCCCACCTGGTTTATCTGTGGTGTCTGTCTCACCTGGTTTATCTCTGTGGTGTCTGTCCCACCTGCTTTATCTGTGTGGTGTCTGTCCCACCTGCTTTATCTGTGTGGTGTCTGTCCCATCTGGTTTATCTGTGTGGTGCCTGTCTCACCTGGTTTATCTGTGTGGTGTCAGTCTCACCTGGTTTATCTGTGTGGTGCCTGTCTCACCTGGTTTATCTGTGTGGTGTCTGTCCCAACTACTTCACCTGGTTTATCTGTGTGGTGCCTGGCCCACCTGGTTTATCTGTGTGGAATCTGTCTCACCTGGCTCATCTGTGTGGTGTTTGTCTCACATGATTTACCTGGGTGGTGTCTGTCCCAACTACTTCACCTGGTTTTTCTGTGTGGTGCCTGTCCCAACAACTTCACCTGGTTTATCTGTGTGGTGCCTGTCTCACCTGGTTTATCTGTGTGGTGCCTGTCTCACCTGGTTTATCTGTGTGGTGTCTGTCTCACCTGGTTTATCTGTGTGGTGTCTGTCCCAACTACTTCAACTGGTTAATCTGTGTGGTGTCTGTCCCAACTGCTTCACCTGGTTTATCTGTGTGGTGTCTGTCCCAACTACATCACCTGGTTTATCTGTGTGGTGCCTGTCCCAACTCTGATTTATCTGTGTGGTGCCAGTCTCCACCTGGTTTATCTGTGTGGTGTCTGTCTCACACGGTTTATCTGGGTGGTGTCTGTCCCAATTGCTTCACCTTATTTATCTGTGTGGTTTCTGTCCCAACTACTTCACCTGGTTTATCTGTGTGGTGCCTGTCCCACCTGGTTTATCTGTGTGGTGCCTGTCCCACCTGGTTTATCTGTGTGGTGCCTGTCTCACCTGGTTTATCTGTGTGGTGTCTGTCTCACCTGGTTTATCTGTGTGGTGTCTGTCTCACCTGGTTTATCTGTGTGGTGTCTGTCCCAAGCACTTCACCTGGTTTATCTGTGTGGTGCCTGTCCCAACTACGTCACCTGGTTTATATGTGTGGCGTCTGTCCCAACTGCTTCACCTGGTTTATCTGTGTGGTGTCTGTCCCAACTACATCACCTGGTTTATCTGTGTGGTGCCTGTCCCACCTGGTTTATCTGTGTGGTGTCTGTCTCACCTGGTTTATCTGTGTGGTGTCTGTCTCACCTGGTTTATCTGTGTGGTGTCTGTCTCACCTGGTTTATCTGTGTGGTGTCTGTCCCAACTACTTCACCTGGTTAATCTGTGTGGTGTCTGTCCCAACTGCTTCACCTGGTTTATCTGTGTGGTGCCTGTCCCACCTGGTTTATCTGTGTGGTGCCTGTCCCACCTGGTTTATCTGTGTGGTGTCTGTCTCACCTGGTTTATCTGTGTGGTGTCTGTCTCACCTGGTTTATCTGTGTGGTGTCTGTCTCACCTGGTTTATCTGTGTGGTGTCTGTCTCACCTGGTTTATCTGTGTGGTGCCTGTCCCAACTACTTCACCTGGTTAATCTGTGTGGTGTCTGTCCCAACTGCTTCACCTGGTTTATCTGTGTGGTGCCTGTCCCACCTGGTTTATCTGTGTGGTGCCTGTCCCACCTGGTTTATCTGTGTGGTGTCTGTCTCACCTGGTTTATCTGTGTGGTGTCTGTCTCACCTGGTTTATCTGTGTGGTGTCTGTCTCACCTGGTTTATCTGTGTGGTGTCTGTCTCACCTGGCTTATCTGTGTGGAATCTGTCTCACCTGGATTACCTATGTGGTGCCAGTCTCACCTGGTTTATCTGTGTGGTGCCTGTCCCAACTACGTCACCTGGTTTATATGTGTGGCGTCTGTCCCAACTGCTTCACCTGGTTTATCTGTGTGGTGCCTGTCCCAACTACTTCACCTGGTTTATCTGTGTGGTGCCTGTCCCACCTGGTTTATCTGTGTGGTGACTGTCTCACCTGGTTTATCTGTGTGGAATCTGTCTCACCTGGCTTATCTGTGTGCTGTCTGTCTCATATGGATTACCTGTGTGGTGCCAGTCTCACCTGGTTTATCTGTGTGGTGCCTGTCGCAACTACTTCACCTGGGTTATCTGTGTGGTGACTGTCCCATCTGGTTTATCTGTGTGGTGCCTGTCCCAACTACTTCACCTGGTTTATCTGTGTGGTGCCTGTCCCAATTGGTTTATCTGTGTGGTGCCTGTCTCACCTGGTTTATCTGTGTGGTGTCTGTCTCACCTGGTTTATCTGTGTGGTGTCTGTCCCATCTGGTTTATCTGTGTGGTGCCTGTCTCACCTGGTTTATCTGTGTGGTGTCAGTCTCACCTGGTTTATCTGTGTGGTGTCTGTCTCACCTGGTTTATCTGTGTGGTGTCCTGTCTCACCTGGTTTATCTGTGTGGCGTCTGTCCCAACTGCTTCACCTGGTTTATCTGTGTGGTGTCTGTCCCAAGCACTTCACCTGGTTTATCTGTGTGGTGCCTGTCCCAACTACGTCACCTGGTTTATATGTGTGGCGTCTGTCCCAACTGCTTCACCTGGTTTATCTGTGTGGTGCCTGTCCCAACTACTGGTTTATCTGTGGGTGCCTGTCCCAGCTGGTTTATCTGTGTGGTGACTGTCTCACCTGGTTTATCTGTGTGGAATCTGTCTCACCTGGTTTATCTGTGTGGTGTCTGTCTCACATGGTTTATCTGGGTGGTGTCTGTCCCAACTACTTCACCTGGTTTATCTGTGTGGTGTCTGTCCCAACTACTTCACCTGGTTTATCTGTGTGGTGCCTGGCCCACCTGGTTTATCTGTGGGTGCCTGTCCCAGCTGGTTTATCTGTGTGGTGACTGTCTCACCTGGTTTTTCTGTGTGGAATCTGTCTCACCTGGCTTATCTGTGTGGTGTCTGTCTCACCTGGTTTATCTGTGTGGTGCCTGTCCCAACTACTTCACCTGGTTTATCTGTGTGGTGCCTGTCCCACCTGGTTTATCTGTGTGGTGTCTGTCTCACCTGGTTTATCACTGTGGTGTCAGTCTCACCTGGTTTATCTGTGTGGTGTCTGTCTCACCTGGTTTATCTGTGTGGTGTCTGTCCCACCTGCTTTATCTGTGTGGTGTCTGTCTCACCTGGTTTATCTGTGTGGTGTCTGTCTCACCTGGTTTATCTGTGTGGTGTCTGTCTCACCTGGTTTATCTGTGTGGTGTCTGTCCCAACTACTTCACCTGGTTTATCTGTGTGGTGCCTGTCTCACCTGGTTTATCTGTGTGGTGTCTGTCTCACCTGGTTTATCTGTGTGGTGTCTGTCTCACCTGGTTTATCTGTGTAGTGCCTGTCCCAACTACTTCACCTGGTTTATCTGTGTGGTGTCTGTCCCACCTGCTTTATCTGTGTGGTGTCTGTCCCACCTGGTTTATCTGTGTGGTGACTGTCCCATCTGGTTTATCTGTGTGGTGCCTGTCTCACCTGGTTTATCACTGTGGTGTCAGTCTCACCTGGTTTATCTGTGTGGTGTCTGTCTCACCTGGTTTATCTGTGTGGTGTCTGTCCCAACTACTTCACCTGGTTTATCTGTGTGGTGTCTGTCCCAACTACTTCACCTGGTTTATCTGTGTGGTGTCTGTCCCAACTGCTTCACCTGGTTTATCTGTGTGGTGTCTGTCCCAACTACATCACCTGGTTTATCTGTGTGGTGCCTGTCCCACCTGGTTTATCTGTGTGGTGTCTCTCTCACCTGGTTTATCTGTGTGGTGTCTGTCTCACCTGGTTTATCTGTGTGGTGTCTGTCTCACCTGGTTTATCTGTGTGGTGTCTGTCCCAACTACTTCACCTGGTTAATCTGTGTGGTGTCTGTCCCAACTGCTTCACCTGGTTTATCTGTGTGGTGTCTGTCCCAACTACATCACCTGGTTTATCTGTGTGGTGCCTGGCCCACCTGGTTTATCTGTGGGTGCCTGTCCCACCTGGTTTATCTGTGTGGTGTCTATCTCACCTGGTTTATCTGTGTGGTGTCTGTCTCACCTGGTTTATCTGTGTGGTGTCTGTCTCACCTGGTTTATCTGTGTGGTGCCTGTCCCAACTACTTCACCTGGTTTATCTGTGTGGTGTCTGTCCCAACTACTTCACCTGGTTAATCTGTGTGGTGTCTGTCCCAACTGCTTCACCTGGTTTATCTGTGTGGTGTCTGTCCCAACTACATCACCTGGTTTATCTGTGTGGTGCCTGTCCCACCTGGTTTATCTGTGTGGTGTCTGTCTCACCTGGTTTATCTGTGTGGTGTCTGTCTCACCTGGTTTATCTGTGTGGTGTCTGTCTCACCTGGTTTATCTGTGTGGTGTCTGTCCCAACTGCTTCACCTGGTTTATCTGTGTGGTGCCTGTCCCAACTACTTCACCTGGTTCATCTGTGGGTGCCTGTCCCACCTGGTTTATCTGTGTGGTGTCTGTCTCACCTGGTTTATCTGTGTGGTGTCAGTCTCACCTGGTTTATCTGTGTGGTGTCTGTCTCACCTGGTTTATCTGTGTGGTGTCTGTCCCAACTACTTCACCTGGTTTATCTGTGTGGTGTCTGTCCCAACTGCTTCACCTGGTTTATCTGTGTGGTGCCTGTCCCACCTGGTTTATCTGTGTGGTGCCTGTCCCACCTGGTTTATCTGTGTGGTGTCTGTCTCACCTGGTTTATCTGTGTGGTGTCTGTCTCACCTGATTTATCTGTGTAGTGCCTGTCTCACCTGGTTTATCTGTGTGGAATCTGTCTCACCTGGCTTATCTGTGTGGAATCTGTCTCACCTGGTTTATCTGTGTGGTGTCTGTCTCACCTGGTTTATCTGTGTGGTGTCTGTCCCAACTGCTTCACCTGGTTTATCTGTGTGGTGTCTGTCCCAACTACTTCACCTGGTTTATCTGTGTGGTGCCTGTCCCACCTGGTTTATCTGTGGGTGCCTGTCCCACCTGGTTTATCTGTGTGGTGTCTGTCTCACCTGGTTTATCTGTGTGGTGTCTGTCTCACCTGGTTTATCTGTGTAGTGCCTGTCTCACCTGGTTTATCTGTGTGGCGTCTGTCCCAACTGCTTCACCTGGTTTATCTGTGTGGTGTCTGTCCCAACTACTTCACCTGGTTTATCTGTGTGGTGTCTGTCCCAACTACTTCACCTGGTTTATCTGTGTGGTGCCTGTCTCACCTGGTTTATCTGTGTGGTGCCTGTCCCAACTACTTCACCTGGTTTATCTGTGTGGTGCCTGTCCCAACTACTTCACCTGGTTTATCTGTGTGGTGTCTGTCCCAACTACTTCACCTGGTTTATCTGTGTGGTGCCTGTCCCAACTACTTCACCTGGTTTATCTGTGTGGTGCCTGTCTCACCTGGTTTATCTGTGTGGTGTCAGTCTCACCTGGTTTATCTGTGTGGTGTCTGTCTCACCTGGTTTATCTGTGTGGTGTCTGTCTCACCTGGTTTATCTGTGTGGTGTCTGTCCCAACTACTTCACCTGGTTTATCTGTGTGGTGTCTGTCCCAACTACTTCACCTGGTTTATCTGTGTGGTGCCTGTCTCACCTGGTTTATCTGTGTGGTGCCTGTCCCATCTGGTTTATCTGTGTGGTGCCTGTCTCACCTGGTTTATCTCTGTGGTGTCAGTCTCACCTGGTTTATCTGTGTGGTGTCTGTCTCACCTGGTTTATCTGTGTGGTGTCTGTCCCAACTACTTCACCTGGTTTATCTGTGTGGTGTCTGTCCCAACTACTTCACCTGGTTTATCTGTGTGGTGCCTGTCCCACCTGGTTTATCTGTGTGGTGTCTCTCTCAGCTGGTTAATCTGTGTGGTGTCTGTCTCACCAGGTTTATCTGTGTAGTGCCTGTCTCACCTGGTTTATCTGTGTGGTGTCAGTCTCACCTGGTTTATCTGTGTGGTGCCTGTCTCACCTGGTTTATCTGTGTGGTGCCTGTCCCACCTGGTTTATCTGTGTGGTGTCTGTCTCACCTGGTTTATCTGTGTGGTGTCTGTCCCAACTACTTCACCTGGTTTATCTGTGTGGTGACTGTCCCATCTGGTTTATCTGTGTGGTGCCTGTCCCACCTGGTTTATCTGTGGGTGCCTGTCCCACCTGGTTTATCTGTGTGGAATCTGTCTCACCTGGATTACTTGTGTGGTGCCAGTCTCACCTGGTTTATCTGTGTAGTGCCTGTCTCAACTACTTCACCTGGTTTAACTGTGTGGTGCCTGTCCCACCTGGTTTATCTGTGTGGTGTCTATCTCACCTGGTTTATCACTGTGGTGTCTGTCTCACCTGGTTTATCTGTGTGGTGTCTGTCCCAACTGCATCACCTGGTTTATCTGTGTGGTGTCTGTCCCAACTACTTCACCTGGTTTATCTGTGTGGTGCCTGTCTCACCTGGTTTATCTGTGTGGTGTCTGTCTCACCTGGTTTATCTGTGTGGTGTCTGTCTCACCTGGTTTATCTGTGTGGTGTCTGTCCCAACTACTTCACCTGGTTTATCTGTGTGGTGCCTGTCTCACCTGGTTTATCTGTGTGGTGTCTGTCTCACCTGGTTTATCTGTGTGGTGTCTGTCTCACCTGGTTTATCTGTGTGGTGTCTGTCCCAACTACATCACCTGGTTTATCTGTGTGGTGCCTGTCCCACCTGGTTTATCTGTGTGGTGACTGTCCCACCTGCTTTATCTGTGTGGTGTCTGTCTCACCTGGTTTATCTGTGTGGTGTCTGTCTCACCTGGTTTATCTGTGTGGTGTCTGTCCCAACTACTTCACCTGGTTTATCTGTGTGGCGTCTGTCCCAACTGCTTCACCTGGTTTATCTGTGTGGTGCCTGTCCCAACTACTTCACCTGGTTTATCTGTGTGGTGCCTGTCTCACCTGGTTTATCTGTGTGGTGTCTGTCCCACCTGGTTTATCTGTGTGGTGTCTGTCTCACCTGGTTTATCTGTGTGGCGTCTGTCCCAACTGCTTCACCTGGTTTATCTGTGTGGTGTCTGTCCCAACTACTTCACCTGGTTTATCTGTGTGGTGTCTGCCCCAACTACTTTACCAGGTTTATCTGTGTGGTGCCTGTCCCAACTACTTCACCTGGTTTATCTGTGTGGTGCCTGTCTCACCTGGTTTATCTGTGTGGTGTCTGTCTCACCTGGTTTATCTGTGTGGTGTCTGTCTCACCTGGTTTATCTGTGTGGTGTCTGTCCCAACTACTTCACCTGGTTTATCTGTGTGGTGTCTGTCCCAACTACTTCACCTGGTTATCTGTGTGGTGTCTGTCCCAACTGCTTCACCTGGTTTATCTGTGTGGTGTCTGTCCCAACTACATCACCTGGTTTATCTGTGTGGTGCCTGTCCCACCTGGTTTATCTGTGTGGTGTCTGTCTCACCTGGTTTATCTGTGTGGTGTCTGTCTCACCTGGTTTATCTGTGTGGTGTCTGTCTCACCTGGTTTATCTGTGTGGTGTCTGTCTCACCTGGTTTATCTGTGTGGTGTCTGTCCCAACTACTTCACCTGGTTTATCTGTGTGGTGTCTGTCCCAACTACTTCACCTGGTTTATCTGTGTGGTGCCTGTCCCACCTGGTTTATCTGTGTGGTGCCTGTCCCACCTGGTTTATCTGTGTGGTGCCTGTCCCACCTGGTTTATCTGTGTGGTGTCTGTCTCACCTGGTTTATCTGTGTGGTGTCTGTCTCACCTGGTTTATCTGTGTGGTGTCTGTCCCAACTACTTCACCTGGTTAATCTGTGTGGTGTCTGTCCCAACTGCTTCACCTGGTTTATCTGTGTGGTGTCTGTCCCAACTGCTTCACCTGGTTTATCTGTGTGGTGTCTGTCCCAACTACATCACCTGGTTTATCTGTGTGGTGCCTGTCCCACCTGGTTTATCTGTGTGGTGTCTGTCTCACCTGGTTTATCTGTGTGGTGTCTGTCTCACCTGGTTTATCTGTGTGGTGTCTGTCTCACCTGGTTTATCTGTGTGGTGTCTGTCCCAACTACTTCAACTGGTTAATCTGTGTGGTGTCTGTCCCAACTACATCACCTGGTTTATCTGTGTGGTGCCTGGCCCACCTGGTTTATCTGTGGGTGCCTGTCCCAGCTGGTTTATCTGTGTGGTGACTGTCTCACCTGGTTTATCTGTGTGGAATCTGTCTCACCTGGCTCATCTGTGTGGTGTCTGTCTCACATGGTTTATCTGGGTGGTGTCTGTCCCAACTACTTCACCTGGTTATTCTGTGTGGCGTCTGTCCCAACTGCTTCACCTGGTTTATCTGTGTGGTGTCTGTCCCACCTGGTTTATCTGTGTGGTGCCTGTCCCACCTGGTTTATCTGTGGGTGCCTGTCCCACCTGGTTTATCTGTGGGTGCCTGTCCCACCTGGTTTATCTGTGTGGTGTCTGTCTCACCTGGTTTATCTGTGTGGTGCCTGTCTCACCTGGTTTATCTGTGTAGTGCCTGTCTCACCTGGTTTATCTGTGTGGTGTCTGTCTCTTCACCTGGTTTATCTGTGTGGTTCCTGTCTCACCTGGTTTATCTGTGTGGTGCCTGTCTCATCTGGTTTATCTGTGTGGTGTCTGTCCCAACTACTTTAACTGGTTAATCTGTGTGGTGTCTGTCCCAACTACTTCACCTGGTTTATCTGTGTGGTGCCTGTCCCAACTACTTCACCTGGTTTATCTGTGTGGTTCCTGTCTCACCTGGTTTATCTGTGTGGTGTCTGTCCCACCTGGTTTATCTGTGTGGTGTCTGTCCCATCTGGTTTATCTGTGTGGTGTCTGTCTCACCTGGTTTATCTGTGTGGTGCCTGTCTCACCTGGTTTATCTGTGTGGTGTCTGTCTCACCTGGTTTATCTGGGTGGTGTCTGTCCCAATTGCTTCACCTTATTTATCTGTGTGGTTTCTGTCCCAACTACATTACCTGGTTTATCTGTGTGGTGTCTGTCCCACCTGGTTTATCTGTGTGGTGCCTGTCCCACCTGGTTTATCTGTGGGGTGCCTGTCCCACCTGGTTTATCTGTGTGGAATCTGTCTCACCTGGTTTATCTGTGTGGTGTCTGTCTCACCTGGTTTATCCGTGTAGTGCCTGCCCCAACTACTTCACCTAGTTTATCTGTGTGGTGGTTGTCCCACCTGGTTTATCTGTGGTGTCTGTCTCACCTGGTTTATCTCTGTGGTGTCTGTCCCACCTGCTTTATCTGTGTGGTGTCTGTCCCACCTGCTTTATCTGTGTGGTGTCTGTCCCATCTGGTTTATCTGTGTGGTGCCTGTCCCAACTACTTCACCTGGTTTATCTGTGTGGTGTCTGTCTCACCTGGTTTATCTGTGTGGTGCCTGTCTCACCTGGTTTATCTGTGTGGTGCCTGTCCCAACTACTTCACCTGGTTTATCTGTGTGGTGCCTGTCCCACCTGGTTTATCTGTGTGGTTCTGTCTCACCTGGATTACCTGTGTGGTGCCAGTCTCACATGGTTTATCTGTGTAGTGCCTGTCCCAACTACTTCACCTGGTTTATATGTGTGGCGTCTGTCCCAACTGCTTCACCTGGTTTATCTGTGTGGTGCCTGTCCCAACTACGTCACCTGGTTTATATGTGTGGTGTCTGTCCCATCTGGTTTATCTGTGTGGTGCCTGTCTCACCTGGTTTATCACTGTGGTGTCAGTCTCACCTGGTTTATCTGTGTGGTGTCTGTCTCACCTGGTTTATCTGTGTGGTGTCTGTCCCAACTACTTCACCTGGTTTATCTGTGTGGCGTCTGTCCCAACTACTTCAACTGGTTAATCTGTGTGGTGTCTGTCCCAACTGCTTCACCTGGTTTATCTGTGTGGTGTCTGTCCCAACTACATCACCTGGTTTATCTGTGTGGTGCCTGTCCCACCTGGTTTATCTGTGTGGTGTCTGTCTCACCTGGTTTATCTGTGTGGTGTCTGTCTCACCTGGTTTATCTGTGTGGTGTCTGTCTCACCTGGTTTATCTGTGTGGTGTCTGTCTCACCTGGTTTATCTGTGTGGCGTCTGTCCCAACTGCTTCACCTGGTTTATCTGTGTGGTGTCTGTCCCAAGCACTTCACCTGGTTTATCTGTGTGGTGCCTGTCCCAACTACTTCACCTGGTTTATCTGTGTGGTGCCTGTCCCAACTACTTCACCTGGTTTATCTGTGTGGTGCCTGTCTCACCTGGTTTATCTGTGTGGTGTCTGTTCCAACTACTTCACCTGGTTTATCTGTGTGGTGTCTGTCTCACCTGGTTTATCTGTGTGGTGTCTGTCCCAACTACTTCACCTGGTTTATCTGTGTGGTGCCTGTCCCAACTACTTCACCTGGTTTATCTGTGTGGTGTCTGTCCCAACTGCTTCACCTGGTTTATCTGTGTGGTGTCTGTCCCAACTACATCACCTGGTTTATCTGTGTGGTGCCTGTCCCACCTGGTTTATCTGTGTGGTGTCTGTCTCACCTGGTTTATCTGTGTGGTGTCTGTCTCACCTGGTTTATCTGTGTGGTGTCTGTCCCAACTACTTCACCTGGTTTATCTGTGTGGTGTCTGTCCCAACTGCTTCACCTGGTTTATCTGTGTGGTGCCTGTCCCACCTGGTTTATCTGTGTGGTGCCTGTCCCACCTGGTTTATCTGTGTGGTGTCTGTCTCACCTGGTTTATCTGTGTGGTGTCTGTCTCACCTGGTTTATCTGTGTGGTGTCTGTCTCACCTGGTTTATCTGTGTGGTGTCTGTCCCAACTACTTCACCTGGTTTATCTGTGTGGTGTCTGTCCCAACTACTTCACCTGGTTTATCTGTGTGGTGTCTGTCCCAACTACTTCACCTGGTTTATCTGTGTGGTGCCTGTCCCAACTACTTCACCTGGTTTATCTGTGTGGTGCCTGTCTCACCTGGTTTATCTGTGTGGTGCCTGTCCCACCTGGTTTATCTGTGTGGTGTCTGTCTCACCTGGTTTATCTGTGTGGTGCCTGTCTCACCTGGTTTATCTGTGTGGTGCCTGTCCGACCTGGTTTATCTGTGTGGTGCTGTCCCACCTGGCTTATCTGTGTGGAATCTGTCTCACCTGGATTATCTGTGTGGTGTCTGTCTCACCTGGTTTATCTGTGTGGTGTCTGTCCCAACTACTTCACCTGGTTTATCTGTGTGGTGCCTGTCCCAACTACGTCACCTGGTTTATATGTGTGGCGTCTGTCCCAACTACTTCACCTGGTTTATCTGTGTGGTGCCTATCTCACCTGGTATATCTGTGTGGTGTCTGCCCCAACTACTTCACCTGGTTTATCTGTGTGGTGCCTGTCCCACCTGGTTTATCTGTGTGGTGTCAGTCTCACCTGGTTTATCTGTGTGGTGTCTGTCTCACCTGGTTTATCTGTGTGGTGTCTGTCTCACCTGGTTTATCTGTGTGGTGTCTGTCCCAACTACTTCACCTGGTTTATCTGTGTGGTGTCTGTCCCAACTACTTCACCTGGTTTATCTGTGTGGTGTCTGTCCCACCTGGTTTATCTGTGGGTGCCTGTCCCAGCTGGTTTATCTGTGTGGTGACTGTCTCACCTGGTTTATCTGTGTGGAATCTGTCTCACCTGGCTCATCTGTGTGGTGTCTGTCTCACATGGTTTATCTGGGTGGTGTCTGTCCCAACTACTTCACCTGGTTATTCTGTGTGGCGTCTGTCCCAACTGCTTCACCTGGTTTATCTGTGTGGTGTCTGTCCCAACTACTTCACCTGGTTTATCTGTGTGGTGCCTGTCCCACCTGGTTTATCTGTGTGGTGCCTGTCTCACCTGGTTTATCTGTGTGGTGTCTGTCCCAACTACTTCACCTGGTTTATCTGTGTGGTGTCCTGTCTCACCTGGTTTATCTGTGTGGTGCCTGTCTCAACTACTTCACCTGGTTTATCTGTGTGGTGCCTGTCCCAACTACTTCACCTGGTTTATCTGTGTGGTGTCTGTCCCAACTGCTTCACCTGGTTTATCTGTGTGGTGTCTGTCCCAACTACTTCACCTGGTTTATCTGTGTGGTGCCTGTCCCACCTGGTTTATCTGTGTGGTGTCTGTCTCACCTGGTTTATCTGTGTGGTGGCTATCTCACCTGGTATATCAGAGTGGTGTCTGTCCCAACTACTTCACCTGGTTTATCTGTGTGGTGTCTGTCCCAACTGCTTCACCTGGTTTATCTGTGTGGTGCCTGTCCCAACTACATCACCTGGTTTATCTGTGTGGTGCCTGTCTCACCTGGTTTATCTCTGTGGTGTCAGTCTCACCTGGTTTATCTGTGTGGTGTCTCTCTCACCTGGTTTATCTGTGTGCTGTCTGTCTCATATGGATTACCTGTGTGGTGCCAGTCTCACCTGGTTTATCTGTGTGGTGCCTGTCGCAACTACTTCACCTGGTTTATCTGTGTGGTGTCTGTCCCACCTGGTTTATCTGTGTGGTGTCTGTCTCACCTGGTTTATCTGTGTGGTGTCTGTCCCACCTGGTTTATCTGTGTGGTGCCTGTCCCACCTGGTTTATCTGTGTGGTGCCTGTCCCACCTGGTTTATCTGTGTGGTGTCTGTCCCAACTACTTCACCTGGTTTATCTGTGTGGTGCCTGTCCCAACTACTTCACCTGGTTTATCTGTGTGGTGTCTATCTCACCTGGTTTATCACTGTGGTGTCAGTCTCACCTGGTTTATCTGTGTGGTGTCAGTCTCACCTGGTTTATCTGTGTGGTGTCTGTCTCACCTGGTTTATCTGTGTGGTGTCTGTCCCAACTACTTCACCTGGTTTATCTGTGTGGTGCCTGTCCCAACTACTTCACCTGGTTTATCTGTGTGGTGCCTGTCCCAACTACTTCACCTGGTTTATCTGTGTGGTGCCTGTCTCACCTGGTTTATCTGTGTGGTGTCTGTCTCACCTGGTTTATCTGTGTAGTGCCTGTCTCACCTGGTTTATCTGTGTGGAATCTGTCTCACCTGGCTTATCTGTGTGGAATCTGTCTCACCTGGTTTATCTGTGTGGTGCCAGTCTCACCTGGTTTATCTGTGTGGTGTCTGTCCCAACTACTTCACCTGGTTTATCTGTGTGGTGCCTGTCCCAAGCATTTCACCTGGTTTATCTGTGTGGTGGCTGTCCCAACTACTTCACCTGGTTTATCTGTGTGGTGTCTGTCTCACCTGGTTTATCTGTGTGGTGTCTGTCTCACCTGGTTTATCTGTGTGGTGTCTGTCCCAACTGCTTCACCTGGTTTATCTGTGGGTGCCTGTCCCACCTGCTTTATCTGTGTGGTGTCTGTATCACCTGGTTTATCTGTGTGGAATCTGTCTCACCTGGCTTATCTGTGTGCTGTCTGTCTCACCTGGTTTATCTGTGTGGTGCCTGTCTCACCTGGTTTATCTGTGTGGTGCCTGTCCCAACTACTTCACCTGGTTTATCTGTGTGGTGCCTGTCCCACCTGGTTTATCTGTGTGGTGCCTGTCCCACCTGGTTTATCTGTGGGTGCCTGTCCCACCTGGTTTATCTGTGTGGAATCTGTCTCACCTGGATTACCTGTGTGGTGCCTGTCTCACCTGGTTTATCTGTGCAGTGCCTGTCCCAACTACTTCACCTAGTTTATCTGTGTGGTGCCTGTCCCACCTGGTTTATCTGTGTGGTGTCTGTCTCACCTGGTTTATCTCTGTGGTGTCAGTCTCACCTGGTTTATCTGTGTGGTGTCTGTCTCACCTGGTTTATCTGTGTGGTGTCTGTCCCAACTGCTTCACCTGGTTTATCTGTGTGGTGTCTGTCCCAACTACTTCACCTGGTTTATCTGTGTGGTGTCTGTCCCAACTACTTCACCTGGTTTATCTGTGTGGTGCCTGTCCCACCTGGTTTATCTGTGTGGTGTCTGTCTCACCTGGTTTATCTGTGTGGAATCTGTCTCACCTGGCTTATCTGTGTGGTGTCTGTCTCACATGGTTTACCTGTGTGGTGCCAGTCTCACCTGGTTTATCTGTGTAGAGCCTGTCCCAACTACTGCACCTAGTTTATCTGTGTGGTGTCTGTCCCACCTGGTTTATCTGTGTGGTGTCTGTCTCACCTGGTTTATCTGTGTGGTGTCTGTCTCACCTGGTTTATCTGTGTGGTGTCTGTCCCAACTACTTCACCTGGTTTATCTGTGTGGTGTCTGTCCCAACTGCTTCACCTGGTTTATCTGTGTGGTGCCTGTCCCAACTACGTCACCTGGTTTATATGTGTAGTGCCTGCCCCAACTACTTCACCTGGTTTATCTGTGTGGTGCCTGTCCCAGCTGGTTTATCTGTGTGGTGACTGTCTCACCTGGTTTATCTGTGTGGAATCTGTCTCACCTGGCTTATCTGTGTGGTGTCTGTCTCACCTGGTTTATCTGTGTGGTGTCTGTCCCAACTGCTTCACCTGGTTTATCTGTGTGGTGTCTGTCCCAACTACTTCACCTGGTTTATCTGTGTGGTGTCTGTCCCAACTACTTCACCTGGTTTATCTGTGTGGTGCCTATCCCACCTGGTTTATCTGTGTGGTGTCTGTCCCACCTGGTTTATCTGTGTGGTGCCTGTCCCACCTGGTTTATCTGTGTGGTGTCTGTCTCACCTGGTTTATCTGTGTGGTGCCAGTCTCACCTGGTTTATCTGTGTGGTGCCTGACCCAACTACTTCACCTGGTTTAACTGTGTGGTGCCTGTCCCACCTGGTTTATCTGTGTGGTGTCTGTCTCACCTGGTTTATCTCTGTGGTGTCTGTCTCACCTGGTTTATCTGTGTGGTGTCTGTCTCACCTGGTTTATCTGTGTGGTGTCTGTCCCACCTGGTTTATCTGTGTGGTGCCTGTCCCACCTGGTTTATCTGTGTGGAATCTGTCTCACCTGGTTTATCTGTGTGGTGCCTATCTCACCTGGTATATCTGTGTGGTGTCTGTCCCAACTACTTCACCTGGTTTATCTGTGTGGTGCCTATCCCACCTGGTTTATCTGTGTGGTGTCTGTCTCACCTGGTTTATCTGTGTGGTGTCTGTCCCAACTGCATCACCTGGTTTATCTGTGTGGTGCCTGTCCCAACTACTTCACCTGGTTCATCTGTGTGGTGACTGTCCCTTCTGTGGTTTATCTGTGTGGTGCCTGTCCCACCTGGTTTATCTGTGTGGTGTCTGTCTCACCTGGTTTATCACTGTGGTGTCAGTCTCACCTGGTTTATCTGTGTGGTGCCTGTCCCAACTACGTCACCTGGTTTATCTGTGTGGCGTCTGTCCCAACTGCTTCACCTGGTTTATCTGTGTGGTGCCTGTCCCAACTACATCACCTGGTTTATCTGTGTGGTGCCTGTCCCAATTTCTGGTTTATCTGTGTGGTGCCTGTCTCACCTGGTTTATCTGTGTGGTGTCTGTATCACCAGGTTTATCTGTGCGCTGTCTGTCCCAACTGCTTCACCTGGTTTATCTGTGTGGTGTCTGTCCCAACTACTTCACCTGGTTTATCTGTGTGGTGCCTGTCCCACCTGGTTTATCTGTGTGGTGCCTGTCCCACCTGGTTTATCTGTGTGGTGTCTGTCTCACCTGGTTTATCTGTGTGGTGGCTATCTCACCTGGTATATCAGAGTGGTGTCTGTCCCAACTACTTCACCTGGTTTATCTGTGTGGTGCCTGTCCCAACTACTTCACCTGGTTTATCTGTGTGGCGTCTGTCCCAACTGCTTCACCTGGTTTATCTGTGTGGTGTCTGTCCCAACTACATCACCTGGTTTATCTGTGTGGTGCCTGTCCCACCTGGTTTATCTGTGTGGTGTCTGTATCAGCTGGTTTATCTGTGTGGTGTCTGTCTCACCTGGTTTATCTGTGTGGTGTCTGTCTCACCTGGTTTATCTGTGTGGTGTCTGTCCCAACTACTTCACCTGGTTTATCTGTGTGGTGTCTGTCCCAACTGCTTCACCTGGTTTATCTGTGTGGTGCCTGTCCCACCAGGTTTATCTGTGGGTGCCTGTCCCACCTGCTTTATCTGTGTGGTGTCTGTATCACCTGGTTTATCAGTGTGGAATCTGTCTCACCTGGCTTATCTGTGTGCTGTCTGTCTCATATGTATTACCTGTGTGGTGCCAGTCTCACCTGGTTTATCTGTGTGGTGCCTGTCCCAACTACTTCACCTGGTTTATCTGTGTGGTGTCTGTCCCACCTGGTTTATCTGTGTGGTGCCTGTCCCACCTGGTTTATCTGTGGGTGCCTGTCCCACCTGGTTTATCTGTGTGGTGCCTGTCCCACCTGGTTTATCTGTGTGGTGTCTGTCCCAACTGCTTCACCTGGTTTATCTGTGTGGTGTCTGTCCCAACTACTTCACCTGGTTTATCTGTGTGGTTCCTGTCTCACCTGGTTTATCTGTGTGGTGCCTGTCTCAACTCACCTGGTTTATCTGTGTGGTGACTGTCTCACCTGGTTTATCTGTGTGGAATCTGTCTCACCTGGCTCATCTGTGTGGTGTCTGTCTCACATGGTTTATCTGGGTGGTGTCTGTCCCAACTACTTCACCTGGTTTATCTGTGTGGTGTCTGTCCCAACTACTTCACCTGGTTTATCTGTGTGGTGCCTGTCCCAACTACTTCACCTGGTTTATCTGTGTGGTGTCTGTCTCACCTGGTTTATCTGTGTGGTGTCTGTCTCACCTGGTTTATCTGTGTGGTGCCTGTCTCACCTGGTTTATCTGTGTGGTGTCTGTCTCACCTGGTTTATCTGTGTGGTGTCTGTCTCACCTGGTTTATCTGTGTGGTGCCAGTCTCACCTGGTTTATCTGTGTGGTGTCTGTCCCAACTACTTCACCAGGTTTATCTGTGTGGTGCCTGTCCCAACTACTTCACCTGGTTTATCTGTGTGGTTCCTGTCTCACCTGGTTTATCTGTGTGGTGTCTGTCTCACCTGGTTTATCTGTGTGGTGCCTGTCCCAGCTGGTTTATCAGTGGGGTGATTGTCTCACCTGGTTTATCTGTGTGGAATCTGTCTCACCTGGCTTATCTGTGTGGTGTCTGTCTCACATGGTTTATCTGTGTGGTGTCTGTCCCAAGCTCTTCACCTGGTTTATCTGTGTGGTGCCTGTCCCAACTACTTCACCTGGTTTATCTGTGTGGTGTCTGTCCCACCTGGTTTATCTGTGTGGTGCCTGTCCCACCTGGTTTATCTGTGTGGTGCCTGTCTCACCTGGTTTATCACTGTGGTGTCAGTCTCACCTGGTTTATCTGTGTGGTGTCTGTCTCACCTGGTTTATCTGTGTGGTGCCTGTCCCAACTACTTCAACTGGTTAATCTGTGTGGTGCCTGTCCCACCTGGTTTATTTGTGTGGTGACTGTCTTACCTGGTTTATCTGTGTAGAATCTGTCTCACCTGGCTTATCTGTGTGGTGCCAGTCTCACCTGGTTTATCTGTGTGGTGCCTGTCCCAACTACTTCACCTGGTTTATCTGTGTGGTGCCTGTCCCACCTGGTTTATCTGTGTGGTGTCTGTCTCACCTGGTTTATCTGTGTGGTGTCTGTCTCACCTGGTTTATCTGTGTGGTGTCTGTCTCACCTGGTTTATCTGTGTGGTGTCTGTCCCAACTGCTTCACCTGGTTTATCTGTGTGGTGTCTGTCCCAACTGCTTCACCTGGTTTATCTGTGTGGTGTCTGTCCCAACTGCTTCACCTGGTTTATCTGTGTGGTGCCTGTCCCACCTGGTTTATCTGTGTGGTGTCTGTCTCACCTGGTTTATCTGTGTGGAATCTGTCTCACCTGGTTTATCTGTGTGGTTCCTGTCTCACCTGGTTTATCTGTGTGGTGTCTGTCTCACCTGGTTTATCTGTGCGGTGCCTGTCCCAACTACTTCACCTGGTTTATCTGTGTGGTGTCTGTCTCACCTGGTTTATCTGTGTGGTGTCTGTCTCACCTGGTTTATCACTGTGGTGTCAGTCTCACCTGGTTTATCTGTGTGGTGTCTGTCCCAACTACTTCACCTGGTTAATCTGTGTGGTGTCTGTCCCAACAGCTTCACCTGGTTTATCTGTGTGGTGCCTGTCCCAACTACGTCACCTGGTTTATATGTGTAGTGCCTGCCCCAACTACTTCACCTGGTTTATCTGTGTGGTGCCTGCCACACCTGGTTTATCTGTGTGGTGACTGTCTCACCTGGTTTATCTGTGTGGAATCTGTCTCACCTGGCTTATCTGTGTGGTGTCTGTCTCACATGGTTTATCTGGGTGGTGTCTGTCCCAACTACTTCACCTGGTTATTCTGTGTGGTGTCTGTCCCAACTACTTCACCTGGTTTATCTGTGTGGTGTCTGTCCCACCTGGTTTATCTGTGTGGTGCCTGTCCCACCTGGTTTATCTGTATGGTGCCTGTCTCACCTGATGTATCTGTGTGGTGTCTGTCCCAACTACATCACCTGGTTTATCTGTGTGGTGCCTGTCCCACCTGGTTTATCTGTGTGGTGCCTGTCTCATCCGGTTTATCTGTGTGGTGCCTGTCCCAACTACTCACCTGGTTTATCTGTGTGGTGTCTGTCCCACCTGGTTTATCTGTGTGGTGTCTGTCTCACCTGGTTTATCTGTGTGGAATCTGTCTCACCTGGCTTATCTGTGTGGTGTCTGTCTCACCTGGTTTATCTGTGTGGTGCCTGTCTCACCTGGTTTATCTGTGTGGTGCCTGTCCCAACTACTTCACCTGGTTTATCTGTGTGGTGTCTGTCCCACCTGGTTTATCTGTGTGGTGTCTGTCTCACCTGGTTTATCACTGTGGTGTCAGTCTCACCTGGTTTATCTGTGTGGTGTCTGTCCCAACTACTTCACCTGGTTAATCTGTGTGGTGTCTGTCCCAACTGCTTCACCTGGTTTATCTGTGTGGTGTCTGTCCCAAGCACTTCACCTGGTTTATCTGTGTGGTGCCTGTCCCAACTACTTCACCTGGTTTATCTGTGTGGTGCCTGTCCCACCTGGTTTATCTGTGTGGTGCCTGTCTCACCTGGTTTATCTGTGTGGTGTCTGTCTCACCTGGTTTATCTGTGTGGTGTCTGTCTCACCTGGCTTATCTGTGTGGTGTCTGTCTCACCTGGTTTATCTGTGTGGTGTCTGTCCCAACTACTTCACCTGGTTTATCTGTGTGGTGTCTGTCCCACCTGCTTTATCTGTGTGGTGTCTGTCCCACCTGCTTTATCTGTGTGGTGTCTGTCCCATCTGGTTTATCTGTGTGGTGCCTGTCTCACCTGGTTTATCACTGTGGTGTCTGTCTCACCTGGTTTATCTGTGTGGTGCCTGTCTCACCTGGTTTATCTGTGTAGTGCCTGTCCCAACTACTTCACCTGGTTTATCTGTGTGGTGCCTGTCCCACCTGGTTTATCTGTGTGGTGTCTGTCTCACCTGGTTTATCTCTGTAGTATCAGTCTCACCTGGTTTATCTCTGTGATGTCTGTCCCACCTGCTTTATCTGTGTGGTGTCTGTCCCACCTGCTTTATCTGTGTGGTGCCTGTCCCATCTGGTTTATCTGTGTGGTGTCTGTCTCACCTGGTTTACCTGTGTGGTGCCAGTCTCACCTGGTTTATCTGTGTAGTGCCTGTCCCAACTACTTCACCTGGTTTATCTGTGTGGTGCCTGTCCCACCTGGCTTATCTGTGTGCTGTCTCACCTGGGTTGTCTGTGTGGTGTCAATCTCACCTAGTTTATCAGTGTGGTGCCTGTCCCAACTACTTCAACTGGTTAATCTGTGTGGTGCCTGTCCCACCTGGTTTATCTGTGTGGTGACTGTCCAATCTGGTTTATCTGTGTGGTGCCTGTCTCACCTGGTTTATCACTGTGGTGTCAGTCTCACCTGGTTTATCTGTGTGGTGTCTGTCCCAACTACTTCACCTGGTTTATCTGTGTGGTGTCTGTCCCAACTGCTTCACCTGGTTTATCTGTGTGGTGCCTGTCCCAACTACATCACCTGGTTTATCTGTGTGGTGCCTGTCCCACCTGGTTTATCTGTGTGGTGCCTGTCCCACCTGGTTTATCTCTGTGGTGTCTGTTTCACCTGGTTTATCTGTGCGGTGTCTGTCCCAACTGCTTCACCTGGTTTATCTGTGTGGTGTCTGTCCCAACTACTTCACCTGGTTTATCTGTGTGGTGCCTGTCCCACCTGGTTTATCTGTGTGGTGCCTGTCCCACCTAGTTTATCTCTGTGGTGTCAGTCTCACCTGGTTATCTGTGTGGTGCCAGTCTCACCTGGTTTATCTGTGTGGTGCCTGTCCCAACTACTTCACCTGGTTTATCTGTGTGGTGCCTGTCCCAACTACTTCACCTGGTTTATCTGTGTGGTGTCTGTCCCAACTGCTTCACCTGATTTATCTGTGTGGTTTCTGTCCCAACTACATCACCTGGTTTATCTGTGTGGTGCCTGTCCCACCTGGTTTATCTGTGTGGTGTCAGTCTCACTTGGTTTATCTCTGTGGTGTCAGTCTCACCTGGTTTATCTGTGTGGTGTCTGTCTCACCTGGTTTATCTGTGTGGTGTCTGTCCCAACTACTTCACCTGGTTTATCTTTGTGGTGTCTGTCCCAACTGCTTCACCTGGTTTATCTGTGTGGTGCCTGTCCCACCTGGTTTATCTGTGGGTGCCTGTCCCACCTGGTTTATCTGTGTGGTGTCTGTCTCACCTGGTTTATCTGTGTGGAATCTGTCTCACCTGGCTTATCTGTGTGGTGTCTGTCTCATCTGGATTACCTGTGTGGTGCCAGTCTCACCTGGTTTATCTGTGTGGTGCCTGTCGCAACTACTTCACCTGGTTTATCTGTGTGGTGACTGTCCCATCTGGTTTATCTGTGTGGTGCCTGTCCCACCTGGTTTATCTGTGGGTGCCTGTCCCACCTGGTTTATCTGTGGGTGCCTGTCCCACCTGGTTTATCTGTGTGGTGTCTGTCTCACCTGGTTTATCTGTGTGGTGTCTGTCTCACCTGGTTTATCTGTGTAGTACCTGTCTCACCTGGTTTATCTGTGTGGAATCTGTCTCACCTGGCTTATCTGTGTGGAATCTGTCTCACCTGGCTTATCTGTGTGGAATCTGTCTCACCTGGTTTATCTCTGTGGTGCCTGTCTCACCTGGTTTATCTGTGTGGTGTCTGTCCCAACTACTTCACCTGGTTTATCTGTGTGGTGCCTGTCCCAACTACTTCACCTGGTTTATCTGTGTGGTGCCTGTCCCAACTACTTCACCTGGTTTATCTGTGTGGTGCCTATCTCACCTGGTTTATCTGTGTGGTGTCTGTCTCACCTGGTTTATCTGTGTAGTGCCTGTCTCACCTGGTTTATCTGTGTGGAATCTGTCTCACCTGGCTTATCTGTGTGGTGTCTGTCTCACCTGGTTTATCTGTGTGGTGCCTGTCTCACCTGGTTTATCTGTGTGGTGTCTGTCCCAACTACTTCACCTGGTTTATCTGTGTGGTGCCTGTCCCAACTACTTCACCTGGTTTATCTGTGTGGTGCCTGTCCCAACTACTTCTCCTGGTTTATCTGTGTGGAGTCTGTCTCTCCTGGTTTATCTCTGTGGTGTCAGTCTCACCTGGTTTATCTGTGGGTGCCTGTCCCACCTGCTTTATCTGTGTGGTGTCTGTATCACCGGGTTTATCTGTGTGGAATCTGTCTCACCTGGCTTATCTGTGTGCTGTCCGTCTCACCGGGTTTATCTGTGTGGTGTCTGTCTCACCTGGTTTATCTGTGTGGTGCCTGTCCCAACTACTTCACCTAGTTTATCTGTGTGGTGACTGTCCCATCTGGTTTATCTGTGTGGTGCCTGTCCCACCTGGTTTATCTGTGGGTGCCTGTCCCAACTGGCTTATCTGTGTGCTGTCTGTCTCCTATGGATTACCTGTGTGGTGCCAGTCTCACCTGGTTTATCTGTGTGGTGCCTGTCCCAACTACATCACCTGGTTTATCTGTGTGGTGCCTGTCCCACCTGGTTTATCTGTGGGTGCCTGTCCCACCTGGTTTATCTGTGTGGAATCTGTCTCACCTGGATTACCTGTGTGGTGCCTGTCCCATCTGGTTTATCCGTGTAGTGCCTGCCCCAACTACTTCACCTAGTTTATCTGTGTGGTGCCTCTCCCACCTGGTTTATCTGTGGTGTCTGTCTCACCTGGTTTATCTCTGTGGTATCAGTCTCACCTGGTTTATCTGTGTGGTGTCTGTCTCACCAGGTTTATCTGTGTGGTGTCTGTCCCAACTGCTTCACCTGGTTTATCTGTGTGGTGTCTGTCCCAACTGCTTCACCTGGTTTATCTGTGTGGTGTCTGTCCCAACTGCTTCACCTGGTTTATCTGTGTGGTGTCTGTCCCACCTGCTTTATCTGTGTGGTGTCAGTCTCAACTGGTTTATCTGTGTGGTGTCAGTCTCACCTGGTTTACCTCTGTGGTGTCTGTCTCACCTGGTTTATCTGTGTGGTGCCTGTCTCACCTGGTTTATCTGTGTGGTGCCTGTCCCAACTACTTCACCTGGTTTAACTGTGTGGTGCCTGTCCCACCTGGTTTATCTGTGTGGTGTCTATCTCACCTGGTTTATCACTGTGGTGTCAGTCTCACCTGGTTTATCTGTGTGGTGTCTGTCCCAACTACTTCACCTGGTTAATCTGTGTGGTGTCTGTCCCAACTGCTTCACCTGGTTTATCTGTGTGGTGTCTCTCCCAACTACATCACCTGGTTTATCTGTGTGGTGCCTCCCAACTACATCACCTGGTTTATCTGTGGGTGTCTGTCCCACCTGGTTTATCTGTGTGGTGTCTGTCTCACCTGGCTTATCTGTGTGGAATCTGTCTCACCTGGATTACCTGTGTGGTGCCTGTCTCACCTGGTTTATCTGTGTGGTGTCTGTCCCAACTACTTCACCTGGTTTATCTGTGTGGTGTCTGTCCCAACTACTTCACCTGGTTTATCTGTGTGGTGTCTGTCCCATCTGGTTTATCTGTGTGGTGCCTGTCTCACCTGGTTTATCACTGTGGTGTCAGTCTCACCTGGTTTATCTGTGTGGTGTCTGTCCCAACTACTTCACCTGGTTTATCTGTGTGGTGCCTATCCCACCTGGTTTATCTGTGTGGTGTCTGTCCCACCTGGTTTATCTGTGTGGTGTCTGTCCCACCTGGTTTATATGTGTGGTGTCTGTCCCATCTGGTTTATCTGTGTGGTGCCTGTCTCACCTGGTTTATCACTGTGGTGTCAGTCTCACCTGGTTTATCTGTGTGGTGTCTGTCTCACCTGGTTTATCTGTGTGGTGCCTGTCCCAACTGCTTCACCTGGTTTATCTGTGTGGTGTCTGTCCCAACTACATCACCTGGTTTATCTGTGTGGTGCCTGTCTCACCTGGTTTATCACTGTGGTGTCAGTCTCACCTGGTTTATCTGTGTGGTGCCTATCTCACCTGGTATATCTGTGTGGTGTCTGCCCCAACGACTTTACCAGGTTTATCTGTGTGGTGCCTGTCCCAACTACTTCACCTGGTTTATCTGTGTGGTTCCTGTCTCACCTGGTTTATCTGTGTGGTGTCTGTCTCATCTGGTTTATCTGTGTGGTGCCTGTCCCAACTACTTCACCTGGTTTATCTGTGTGGTGTCTGTCCCAACTACATCACCTGGTTTATCTGTGTGGTGCCTGTCCCACCTGGTTTATCTGTGGTGTCTGTCTCACCTGGTTTATCTGTGTGGTGTCTGTCCCAACTGCTTCACCTGGTTTATCTGTGTGGTGCCTGTCCCACCTGGTTTATCTGTGTGGTGTCTGTCTCACCTGGTTTATCTGTGTGGTGTCTGTCTCACCTGGTTTATCTGTGTGGTGCCTGTCTCACCTGGCTTATCTGTGTGGTGTCTGTCTCACCTGGATTACCTGTGTGGTGCCAGTCTCATCTGGTTTATCTGTGTGGTGCCTGTCCCAACTACTTCACCTAGTTTATCTGTGTGGTGCCTGTCCCACCTGGTTTATCTGTGGTGTCTGTCTCACCTGGTTTACCTCTGTAGTATCAGTCTCACCTGGTTTATCTGTGTGGTGTCTGTCTCACCTGGTTTATCTGTGTGGTGTCTGTCTCACCTGGTTTATCTGTGTGGTGTCTGTCCCAACTACTTCACCTGGTTAATCTGTGTGGTGTCTGTCCCAACTGCTTCACCTGGTTTATCTGTGTGGTGCCTGTCTCACCGGGTTTAGCTGTGTGAATCTGTCTCACCTGGTTTATCTGTGTGGAATCTGTCTCACCTGGATTACCTGTGTGGTGCCAGTCTCACCTGGTTTATCTGTGTGGTGCCTGTCCCAACTACTTCACCTGGTTTATCTGTGTGGTGCCTGTCCCACCTGGTTTATCTGTGTGGTGCCTGTCCCACCTGGTTTATCTGTGTGGTGTCTGTCTCACCTGGTTTATCTGTGTGGTGCCTGTCCCACCTGGTTTATCTGTGGGTGCCTGTCCCACCTGGTTTATCTGTGTGGTGTCTGTCCCATCTGACCTGGTTTATCTGTGTGGTGCCTGTCCCACCTGGCTTATCTGTGTGGAATCTCTCTCACCTGGATTACCTGTGTGGTGCCAGTCTCACCTGGTTTATATGTGTAGTGCCTGCCCCAACTACTTCACCTAGTTTATTTGTGTGGTGCCTGTCCCACCTGGTTTATCTGTGGTGTCTGTCTCACCTGGTTTATCTCTGTGGTGTCTGTCCCACCTGCTTTATCTGTGTGGTGTCTGTCCCACCTGGTTTATCTGTGTGGTGTCTGTCCCAACTACATCACCTGGTTTATCTGTGTGGTGCCTGTCCCACCTGGCTTATCTGTGTGGAATCTCTCTCTCCTGGATTACCTGTGTGGTGCCAGTCTCACCTGGTTTATCTGTGTAGTGCCTGTCCCAACTACTTCACCTAGTTTATCTGTGTGGTGCCTGTCCCACCTGGCTTATCTGTGTGCTGTCTCACCTGGATTACCTGTGTGGTGCCAGTCTCACATGGTTTATCTGTGTAGTGCCTGTCCCAACTACTTCACCTGCTTTATCTGTGTGGTGTCTGTCCCACCTGGTTTATCTGTGTGGTGCCTGTCCCAGCTGGTTTATCTGTGTGGTGACTGTCTCACCTGGTTTATCTGTGTGGAATCTGTCTCACCTGGCTTATCTGTGTGGTGTCTGTCTCACATGGTTTATCTGTGTGGTGTCTGTCCCAACTACTTCACCTGGTTAATCTGTGTGGTGTCTGTCCCAACTGCTTCACCTGGTTTATCTGTGTGGTGCCTGTCCCAACTACGTCACCTGGTTTATATGTGTGGTGCCTGTCCCAACTGGTTTATCTGTGGGTGCCAGTCTCACCTGGTTTATCTGTGTGGTGTCTGTCTCACCTGGTTTATCTGTGTGGTGTCTGTCCCAACTGCTTCACCTGATTTATCTGTGTGGTTTCTGTCCCAACTACATCACCTGGTTTATCTGTGGTGCCTGTCCCACCTGGTTTATCTGTGTGGTGTCTGTCTCACCTGGTTTATCTCTGTGGTGTCAGTCTCACCTGGTTTATCTGTGTGGTGTCTGTCTCACCTGGTTTATCTGTGTGGTGTCTGTCCCAACTACTTCACCTGGTTTATCTTTGTGGTGTCTGTCCCAACTGCTTCACCTGGTTTATCTGTGTGGTGCCTGTCCCACCAGGTTTATCTGTGGGTGCCTGTCCCACCTGCTTTATCTGTGTGGAATCTGTCTCACCTGGCTTATCTGTGTGCTGTCTGTCTCATATGGATTACCTGTGTGCTGCCAGTCTCACCTGGTTTATCTGTGTGGTGCCTGTCGCAACTACTTCACCTGGTTTATCTGTGTGGCGTCTGTCCCAACTGCTTCACCTGGTTTATCTGTGTGGTGTCTGTCCCAACTACTTCACCTGGTTTATCTGTGTGGTGCCTGTCCCACCTGGTTTATCTGTGTGGTGCCTGTCCCACCTGGTTTATCTGTGTGGTGTCTGTCTCACCTGGTTTATCTGTGTAGTACCTGTCTCACCTGGTTTATCTGTGTGGAATCTGTCTCACCTGGCTTATCTGTGTGGAATCTGTCTCACCTGGATTACCTATGTGGTGCCAGTCTCACCTGGTTTATCTGTGTGGTGTCTGTCCCAACTACTTCACCTAGTTTATCTGTGTGGTGCCTGTCCCAACTACTTCACCTGGTTTATCTGTGTGGTGCCTGTCCCAACTACTTCACCTGGTTTATCTGTGTGGTGTCTGTCTCACCTGGTTTATCTCTGTGGTGTCTGTCTCACCTGGTTTATCTGTGTGGTGTCTGTCCCAACTGCTTCACCTGGTTTATCTGTGGGTGCCTGTCCCACCTGCTTTATCTGTGTGGTGTCTGTATCACCGGGTTTATCTGTGTGGAATCTGTCTCACCTGGCTTATCTGTGTGCTGTCCGTCTCATATGGATTACCTGTGTGGTGCCAGTCTCACCTGGTTTATCTGTGTGGTGCCTGTCCCAACTACTTCACCTAGTTTATCTGTGTGGTGCCTGTCCCACCTGGTTTATCTGTGGGTGCCTGTCCCACCTGGTTTATCTGTGTGGAATCTGTCTCACCTGGATTACCTGTGTGGTGCCAGTCTCACCTGGTTTATCTGTGTAGTGCCTGTCCAAACTACTTCACCTAGTTTATCTGTGTGGTGCCTGTCCCACCTGGTTTATCTGTGGTGTCTGTCTCACCTGGTTTATCTCTGTGGTGTCTGTCCCACCTGGTTTATCTGTGTGGTGTCTGTCTCACCTGGTTTATCTGTGTGGTGTCTGTCCCAACTGCTTCACCTGGTTTATCTGTGTGGTGTCTGTCCCAACTGCTTCACCTGGTTTATCTGTGTGGTGTCTGTCCCAACTGCTTCACCTGGTTTATCTGTGTGGTGTCTGTCCCACCTGGTTTATCTGTGTGGTGTCTGTCTCACCTGGTTTATCTGTGTGGAATCTGTCTCACCTGGCTTATCTGTGTGGAATCTGTCTCACCTGGATTACCTGTGTGGTGCCAGTCTCATCTGGTTTATCTGTGTAGTGCCTGTCCCAACTACTTCACCTGGTTTATCTGTGTGGTGCCTGTCCCACCTGGTTTATCTGTGTGGTGTCTGTCTCACCTGGTTTATCTGTGTGGTGTCTGTCTCACCTGGTTTATCTGTGTGGTGTCTGTCCCAACTACTTCACCTGGTTTATCTGTGTGGCGTCTGTCCCAACTGCTTCACCTGGTTTATCTGTGTGGTGCCTGTCCCAACTACGTCACCTGGTTTATATGTGTGGCGTCTGTCCCAACTACTTCACCTGGTTTATCTGTGTGGTGCCTGTCCCACCTGGTTTATCTGTGTGGTGCCTGTCTCACCTGGTTTATCTGTGTGGAATCTGTCTCACCTGGTTTATCTGTGTGGTGCCTATCTCACCTGGTATATCTGTGTGGTGTCTGCCCCAACGACTTTACCAGGTTTATCTGTGTGGTGCCTGTCCCAACTACTTCACCTGGTTTATCTGTGTGGTGCCTGTCCCACCTGGTTTATCTGTGTGGTGCCTGTCTCACCTGGTTTATCACTGTGGTGTCAGTCTCACCTGGTTTATCTGTGTGGTGTCTGTCCCAACTACTTCACCTGGTTTATCTGTGTGGTGCCTGTCCCACCTGGTTTATCTGTGTGGTGTCTGTCCCACCTGGTTTATCTGTGTGGTGCCTGTCCCACCTGGTTTATCTGTGTGGTGCCTGTCCCACCTGGTTTATCTGTGTGGTGTCTGTCCCACCTGGTTTATCTGTGTGGTGTCTGTCCCACCTGGTTTATCTGTGTGGTGTCTGTCCCAACTGCTTCACCTGGTTTATCTGTGTGGTGTCTGTCCCAACTACATCACCTGGTTTATCTGTGTGGTGCCTGTCCCACCTGGTTTATCTGTGTGGTGCCTGTCCCACCTGGTTTATCTGTGTGGTGCCTGTCCCACCTGGTTTATCTCTGTGGTGTCTGTCTCACCTGGTTTATCTGTGTGGTGTCTGTCTCACCTGGTTTATCTGTGTGGTGTCTGTCCCAACTGCTTCACCTGGTTTATCTGTGTTGTGTCTGTCCCAACTACATCACCTGGTTTATCTGTGTGGTGCCTGTCTCACCTGGTTTATCACTGTGGTGTCAGTCTCACCTGGTTTATCTGTGTGGTGTCTGTCTCACCTGGTTTATCTGTGTGGTGTCTGTCCCAACTACTTCACCTGGTTTATCTGTGTGGTGTCTGTCCCAACTGCTTCACCTGGTTTATCTGTGTGGTGTCTGTCCCAACTACATCACCTGGTTTATCTGTGTGGTGCCTGTCTCACCTGGTTTATCTGTGAGGTTCCTGTCCCACCTGGTTTATCTGTGTGATGTCTGTCTCACCTGGTTTATCTGTGCGGTGCCTGTCCCAACTACTTCACCTGGTTTATCTGTGTGGTGTCTGTCCCAACTACTTCACCTGGTTTATCTGTGTGGTGTCTGTCCCAACTACATCACCTGGTTTATCTGTGTGGTGCCTGTCCCACCTGGTTTATCTGTGTGGTGCCTGTCTCATCCGGTTTATCTGTGTGGTGTCTGTCCCAACTGCTTCACCTGGTTTATCTGTGTGGTGCCTGTCCCACCTGGTATATCTGTGTGGTGCCTGTCTCACCTGGTTTATCTGTGTGGTGTCTGTCTCACCTGGTTTATCTGTGTGGTGTCTGTCCCACCTGGTTTATCTGTGTGGTGTCTGTCCCACCTGGTTTATCTGTGTGGTGTCTGTCCCACCTGGTTTATCTGTGTGGTGTCTGTCCCAACTACTTCACCTGGTTTATCTGTGTGGTACCTGTCCAACCAGGTTTATCTGTGGGTGCCTGTCTCACCTGGTTTATCTGCGTGGTGACTGTCTCACCTGGTTTATCTCTGTGGTGCCTCTCCCAATTAGTTCAGCTGGTTTATCTGTGTTGTGCCTGTCCCAA
Source organism: Mobula hypostoma (assembly GCF_963921235.1). Taxonomy (NCBI): domain Eukaryota; kingdom Metazoa; phylum Chordata; class Chondrichthyes; order Myliobatiformes; family Myliobatidae; genus Mobula; species Mobula hypostoma. Next base: position 93,245,587 of record NC_086101.1, read on the forward strand.
CTGCTTCTTCTGGTTTATCCGTGTGGTGCCATTCTTAACTACACCACGTGGTTTATATGTATGGCGCCAGTCCGAACTATCTCACCGGGTTTATCCGTGTGGTGTTTGTCCCAACTACTTCACCTGGTTTATCTGTGTGGTTCCTGTCTCACCTGGTTTATCTGTGTGGTGCCTGTCTCAACTACTTCACCTGGTTTATCTGTGCGGTGCCTGTCCCAACTACTTCACCTGGTTTATCTGTGTGGTGTCTGTCTCACCTGGCTTATCTGTGTGGAATCTGTCTCACCTGGATTACCTGTGTGGTGCCTGTCCCATCTGGTTTATCCGTGTAGTGCCTGCCCCAACTACTTCACCTAGTTTATCTGTGTGGTGGTTGTCCCACCTGGTTTATCTGTGGTGTCTGTCTCACCTGGTTTATCTCTGTGGTGTCTGTCTCACCTGGTTTATCTGTGTGGTGTCTGTCTCACCAGGTTTATCTGTGTGGTGTCTGTCTCACCAGGTTTATCTGTGTGGTGTCTGTCCCAACTACTTCACCTGGTTAATCTGTGTGGTGTCTGTCCCAACTGCTTCACCTGGTTTATCTGTGTGGTGCCTGTCCCACCTGGTTTATCTGTGTGGTGCCTGTCCCACCTGGTTTATCTGTGTGGTGTCCTGTCTCACCTGGTTTATCTGTGTGGTGTCTGTAACACCTGGCTTATCTGTGTGGTGTCTGTCTCATCTTGATTACCTGTGTGGTGCCAGTCTCATCTGGTTTATCTGTGTAGTGCCTGTCCCAACTACTTCACCTGGTTTATCTGTGTGGTGTCTGTCTCACCTGGTTTATCTCTGTGGTGTCTGTCTCACCTGGTTTATCTGTGTGGTGTCTGTCTCACCTGGTTTATCTGTGTGGTGTCTGTCCCAACTACTTCACCTGGTTTATCTGTGTGGTGTCTGTCCCAACTGCTTCACCTGGTTTATCTGTGTGGTGCCTGTCCCAACTACGTCACCTGGTTTATATGTGTGGTGCCTGTCCCAACTACTTCACCTGGTTTATCTGTGTGGTGCCTGTCCCACCTGGTTTATCTGTGTGGTGCCTGTCTCACCTGGTTTATCTGTGTGGAATCTGTCTCACCTGGTTTATCTGTGTGGTGCCAGTCTCACCTGGTTTATCTGTGTGGTGTCTGTCCCAACTACTTCACCTGGTTTATCTGTGTGGTGTCTGTCCCAACTACTTCACCTGGTTTATCTGTGTGGTGCCTGTCCCACCTGGTTTATCTGTGTGGTGCCTGTCTCACCTGGTTTATCACTGTGGTGTCAGTCTCACCTGGTTTATCTGTGTGGTGTCTGTCCCAACTACTTCACCTGGTTTATCTGTGTGGTGACTGTCCCATCTGGTTTATCTGTGTGGTGCCTGTCCCACCTGGTTTATCTGTGGGTGCCTGTCCCACCTGGTTTATCTGTGGGTGCCTGTCCCACCTGGTTTATCTGTGTGGTGTCTGTCTCACCTGGTTTATCTGTGTGGTGTCTGTCTCACCTGGTTTATCTGTGTGGTGTCTGTCCCAACTGCTTCACCTGGTTTATCTGTGTGGTGTCTGTCCCAACTACATCACCTGGTTTATCTGTGTGGTGCCTGTCCCACCTGGTTTATCTGTGGGTGCCTGTCCCACCTGGTTTATCTGTGTGGTGCCTGTCCCACCTGGTTTATCTCTGTGGTATCAGTCTCACCTGGTTTATCTGTGTGGTGCCTGTCCCACCTGCTTTATCTGTGTGGTGTCTGTCTCACCTGGTTTATCTGTGTGGAATCTGTCTCACCTGGCTTATCTGTGTGGTGTCTGTCACATCTTGATTACCTGTGTGGTGCCAGTCTCACCTGGTTTATCTGTGTGGTGCCTGTCCCAACTACGTCACCTGGTTTATATGTGTGGCGTCTGTCCCAACTGCTTCACCTGGTTTATCTGTGTGGTGCCTGTCCCAACTACTTCACCTGGTTTATCTGTGTGGTGCCTGTCCCACCTGGTTTATCTGTGTGGTGCCTGTCCCACCTGGTTTATCTGTGTGGTGTCTGTCTCACCTGGTTTATCTGTGTGGTGTCTGTCTCACCTGGTTTATCTGTGTGGTGTCTGTCTCACCTGGTTTATCTGTGTGGAATCTGTCTCACCTGGCTTATCTGTGTGGAATCTGTCTCACCTGGCTTATCTGTGTGGAATCTGTCTCACCTGGATTACCTATGTGGTGCCAGTCTCACCTGGTTTATCTGTGTGGTGTCTGTCCCAACTACTTCACCTAGTTTATCTGTGTGGTGCCTGTCTCAACTACTTCTCCTGGTTTATCTGTGTGGTGCCTGTCTCAACTACTTCTCCTGGTTTATCTGTGTGGTGCCTGTCCCAACTACTTCACCTGGTTTATCTGTGTGGTGTCTGAACCAACTGCTTCACCTGGTTTATCTGTGTGGTGCCTATCTCACCTGGTATATCTGTGTGGTGTCTGTCTCACCTGGTTTATCTGTGTGGAATCTGTCTCACCTGGTTTATCTGTGTGGTGCCTGTCTCACCTGGTTTATCTGTGTGGTGTCTGTCCCAACTACTTCACCTGGTTTATCTGTGTGGTGCCTGTCCCAACTACTTCACCTGGTTTATCTGTGTGGTGCCTGTCCCAACTACTTCACCTGGTTTATCTGTGTGGTGTCTGTCTCACCTGGTTTATCTGTGTGGTGTCTGTCTCACCTGGTTTATCTGTGTGGTGTCTGTCCCACCTGCTTTATCTGTGTGGTGTCTGTCCCATCTGGTTTATCTGTGTGGTGCCTGTCTCACCTGGTTTATCACTGTGGTGTCAGTCTCACCTGGTTTATCTGTGTGGTGTCTGTCTCACCTGGTTTATCTGTGTGGTGCCTGTCCCAACTACTTCACCTGGTTTATCTGTGTGGTGACTGTCCCAACTGGTTTATCTGTGTGGTGCCTGTCCCACCTGGTTTATCTGTGGGTGCCTGTCCCAACTGGCTTATCTGTGTGCTGTCTGTCTCCTATGGATTACCTGTGTGGTGCCAGTCTCACCTGGTTTATCTGTGTGGTGCCTGTCCCAACTACTTCACCTAGTTTATCTGTGTGGTGCCTGTCCCACCTGGTTTATCTGTGTGGTGCCTGTCCCACCTGGTTTATCTGTGTGGTGTCTGTCTCACCTGGTTTATCTGTGTGGTGCCAGTCTCACCTGGTTTATCTGTGTGGTTTCTGTCCCAACTACATTACCTGGTTTATCTGTGTGGTGCCTCTCCGACCTGGTTTATCTGTGGTGTCTGTCTCACCTGGTTTATCTCTGTGGTATCAGTCTCACCTGATTTATCTGTGTGGTGTCTGTCTCACCAGTTTTATCTGTGTGGTGTCGGTCCCAACTGCTTCACCTGATTTATCTGTGTGGTGTCTGTCCCAACTTATTCACCTGGTTTATCTGTGTGGTGTCTGTCTCAACTGCTTCACCTGGTGTATCTGTGTGGTGTCTGTCCCACCTGGTTTATCTGTGTGGTGTCTGTCTCACCTGGTTTATCTGTGTGGAATCTGTCTCACCTGGCTTATCTGTGTGGAATCTGTCTCACCTGGATTACCTGTGTGGTGCCAGTCTCACCTGGTTTATCTGTGTAGAGCCTGTCCCAACTACTTCACCTAGTTTATCTGTGTGGTGACTGTCTCATCTGGTTTATCTGTGTGGTGTCTGTCTCACCTGGTTTATCACTGTGGTGTCTGTCTCACATGCCTTATCTGTGTGGTGTCTGTCCCAACTACTTCACCTGGTTTATCTGTGTGGCGTCTGTCCCAACTGCTTCACCTGGTTTATCTGTGTGGTGCCTGTCCCAACTACGTCACCTGGTTTATCTGTGTGGTGCCTGTCCCAACTACATCACCTGGTCTATCTGTGTGGTGCCTGTCCCACCTGGTTTATCTGTGTGGTGCCTGTCTCACCTGGTTTATCTGTGTGGAATCTGTCTCACCTTGATTACCTGTGTGGTGCCAGTCTCACCTGGTTTATCTGTGTGGTGTCTGTCCCAACTACTTCACCTGGTTTATCTGTGTGGTGTCTGTCCCAACTACTTCACCTGGTTTATCTGTGTGGTGTCTGTCCCATCTGGTTTATCTGTGTAGTGCCTGTCTCACCTGGTTTATCACTGTGGTGTCAGTCTCACCTGGTTTATCTGTGTGGTGTCTGTCCCAACTACTTCACCTGGTTTATCTGTGTGGTGCCTATCCCACCTGGTTTATCTGTGTGGTGCCTGTCCCACCTGGTTTATCTGTGTGGTGCCTGTCCCACCTGGTTTATCTGTGTGGTGTCTGTCCCACCTGGTTTATCTGTGTGGTTCCTGTCCCACCTGGTTTATCTGTGTGGTGTCTATCTCACCTGGTTTATCTGTGTGGTGTCTGTCTCACCTGGTTTATCTGTGTGGTGCCTGTCCCAACTGCTTCACCTGGTTTATCTGTGTGGTGTCTGTCCCAACTACTTCACCTGGTTTATCTGTGTGGTGCCTGTCTCACCTGGTTTATCACTGTGGTGTCTGTCTCACCTGGTTTATCTGTGTGGTGTCTGTCTCACCTGGTTTATCTGTGTGGTGTCTGTCCCATCTGGTTTATCTGTGTGGTGCCTGTCTCACCTGGTTTATCACTGTGGTGTCAGTCTCACCTGGTTTATCTGTGTGGTGTCTGTCTCACCTGGTTTATCTGTGTGGTGTCTGTCCCAAGTACTTCACCTGGTTTATCTGTGTGGTGCCTGTCCCACCTGGTTTATCTGTGGGTTCCTGTCCCACCTGGTTTATCTGTGTGGTGCCAGGCTCACCTGGTTTATCTGTGTGGTGCCTGTCCCAACTACTTCACCTGGTTAATCTGTGTGGTGTCTGTCCCAACTACATCACCTGGTTTATCTGTGTGGTGCCTGTCCCCTCTGGTTTATCTGTGGTGTCTGTCTCTCCTAGTTTATCTGTGTGGTATCTGTCCCAACTGCTTCTCCTGGTTTATCTGTGTGGTGCCTGTCCCACCTGGTATATCTGTGTGGTGTCTGTCTCACCTGGTTTGTGTGTGTGGTGTCTGTCTCACTTGGTTTATGTGTGTGGTGCCTGTCTCACCTGGCTTATGTGTGTGGAATCTCTCTCACCTGGATTACATGTGTGGTGCCAGTCTCACCTGGTTTATCTGTCTAGTGCCTGTCTCAACAACTTCACCTAGTTTATCTGTGTGGTGCCTGTCCCACCTGGTTTATCTGTGTGGTGTCTGTCTCACCTGGTTTATCTGTGTGGTGTCTGTCTCACCTGGTTTATCTGTGTGGTGTCTGTCTCACCTGGTTTATCTCTGTGGTGTCAGTCTCACCTGGTTTATCTGTGTGGTGTCTGTCCCAACTACTTCACCTGGTTAATCTTTGTGGTGTCTGTCCCAACTGCTTCACTTGGTTTATCTGTGTGGTGCCTGTCCCACCTGGTTTATCTGTGTGGAATCTGTCTCACCTGGCTTATCTGTGTGGAATCTGTCTCACCTGGATTACCTATGTGGTGCCAGTCTCACCTGGTTTATCTGTGTGGTGTCTGTCCCAACTACTTCACCTAGTTTATCTGTGTGGTGTCTGTCCCACCTGGTTTATCTGTGTGGTGTCTGTCTCAACTACTTCACCTGGTTTATCTGTGTGGTGTCTGTCTCACCTGGTTTATCAGTGTGGTGCCTGTCCCACCTGGTTTATCTGTGGGTGCCTGTCCCACCTGGTTTATCTGTGTGGTGTCTGTCCCATCTGGTTTATCTGTGTGGTGCCTGTCCCACCTGGCTTATCTGTGTGGAATCTGTCTCACCTGGATTACTTGTGTGGTGCCAGTCTCACCTGGTTTATCTGTGTAGTGCCTGTCTCAACTACTTCACCTAGTTTATCTGTGTGGTACCTGTCCCACCTGGTTTATCTGTGGTGTCTGTCTCACCTGGTTTATCTCTGTGGTATCAGTCTCACCTGGTTTATCTGTGTGGTGTCAGTCTCACCTCGTTTATCTGTGTGGTGTCTGTCCCACCTGGTTTATCGGTGTGGTGCCTGTCCCACCTGACTTATCTGTGTGGAATCTGTCTCTCCTGGATTACCTGTGTGGTGCCAGTCTCACCTGGTTTATCTGTGTAGTGCCTGTCCCAACTACTTCACCTAGTTTATCTGTGTGGTGCCTGTCCCACCTGGCTTATCTGTGTGCTGTCTCACCTGGATTACCTGTGTGGTGCCAGTCTCACATGGTTTATCTGTGTAGTGCCTGTCCCAACTACTTCACCTAGTTTACCTGTGTGGTGCCTGTCCCACCTGGTTTATCTGTGTGGTGACTGTCCAATCTGGTTTATCTGTGTGGTGCCTGTCTCACCTGGTTTATCACTGTGGTGTCTGTCTCACCTGGTTTATCTGTGTGGTGTCTGTCTCACATGGTTTATCTGTGTGGTGTCTGTCCCAACTACTTCACCTGGTTATTCTGTGTGGCGTCTGTCCCAACTGCTTCACCTGGTTTATCTGTGTGGTGCCTGTCCCAACTACGTCACCTGGTCTATCTGTGTGGTGCCTGTCCCAACTGGTTTATCTGTGGGTGCCTGTCTCACCTGGTTTAACTGTGTGGTGTCTGTATCACCAGGTTTATCTGTGTGCTGTCTGTCCCAACTGCTTCACCTGGTTTATCTGTGTGGTGTCTGTCCCAACTACTTCACCTGGTTTATCTGTGTGGTGCCTGTCCCACCTGGTTTATCTGTGTGGTGTCTGTCTCACCTGGTTTATCACTGTGGTGTCAGTCTCACCTGGTTTATCTGTGTGGTGTCTGTCTCACCTGGTTTATCTGTGTGGTGTCTGTCCCAACTACTTCACCTGGTTTATCTGTGTGGTGTCTGTCCCAACTACTTCACCTGGTTTATCTGTGTGGTGCCTGTCCCACCTGGTTTATCTGTGTGGTGCCTGTCCCACCTGGTTTATCTGTGGGTGCCTGTCCCACCTGGTTTATCTCTGTGGTATCAGTCTCACCTGGTTTATCTGTGTGGTGTCTGTCTCACCTGGTTTATCTGTGTGGTGTCTGTCCCAACTGCTTCACCTGGTTTATCTGTGTGGTGTCTGTCCCAACTACATCACCTGGTTTATCTGTGTGGTGCCTGTCTCACCTGGTTTATCACTGTGGTGTCAGTCTCACCTGGTTTATCTGTGTGGTGTCTGTCTCACCTGGTTTATCTGTGTGGTGTCTGTCCCAACTACTTCACCTGGTTTATCTGTGTGGTGTCTGTCCCAACTGCTTCACCTGGTTTATCTGTGTGGTTTCTGTCCCAACTACATTACCTGGTTTATCTGTGTGGTGCCTGTCCCACCTGGTTTATCTGTGGGTGTCTGTCCCACCTGGTTTATCTGTGTGGTGTCTGTCTCACCTGGTTTATCTGTGCGGTGCCTGTCCCAACTACTTCACCTGGTTAATCTGTGTGGTGTCTGTCCCAACTACTTCACCTGGTTAATCTGTGTGGTGTCTGTCCCAACTACATCACCTGGTTTATCTGTGTGGTGCCTGTCCCCTCTGGTTTATCTGTGGTGTCTGTCTCTCCTAGTTTATCTGTGTGGTGTCTGTCCCAACTGCTTCACCTGGTTTATCTGTGTGGTGCCTGTCCCACCTGGTTTATCTGTGTGGTGCCTGTCTCACCTGGTTTATCTGTGTGGTGTCTGTCTCACCTGGTTTATCTGTGTGGTGCCTGTCCCACCTGGTTTATCTGTGTGGTGTCTGTACCACCTGGTTTATCTGTGTGGTGTCTGTACCACCTGGTTTATCTGTGTGGTGTCTGTTCCAACTACTTCACCTGGTTTATCTGTGTGGTGCCTGTCCCACCTGGTTTATCTGTGGGTGCCTGTCTCACCTGGTTTATCTGTGTGGTGCCTGTCTCACCTGGTTTATCTGTGTGGTGCCTGTCCCAACTACTTCACCTGGTTTATCTGTGTGGTGCCTGTCCCAACTGCTTCTTCTGGTTTATCCGTGTGGTGCCATTCTTAACTACACCACGTGGTTTATATGTATGGCGCCAGTCCGAACTATCTCACCGGGTTTATCCGTGTGGTGTTTGTCCCAACTAGATCACCTGGTTATCTGTGTGGTGTCTGTCTCACATGGTTTATCCGGGTGGTGCCAGTCTCAACTATTTCACCTGCTTTATCTGTGTAGTGCCCATCCCTACCACTTCACCTGGTTTATCTGTGTGGAATCTGTCTCACCTGGCTTATCTGTGTGGAATCTGTCTCACCTGGATTACCTGTGTGGTGCCAGTCTCACCTGGTTTATCTGTGTAGTGCCTGTCCCAACTACTTCACCTAGTTTATCTGTGTGGTACCTGTCCCACCTGGTTTATCTGTGGTGTCTGTCTCACCTGGTTTATCTCTGTGGTATCAGTCTCACCTGGTTTATCTGTGTGGTGTCTGTCTCACCTGGTTTATCTCTGTGGTGTCAGTCTCACCTGGTTTATCTCTGTGGTGTCTGTCCCAACTACTTCACCTGGTTTATCTTTGTGGTGTCTGTCCCAACTGCTTCACCTGGTTTATCTGTGTGGTGCCTGTCCCACCAGGTTTATCTGTGGGTGCCTGTCCCACCTGCTTTATCTGTGTGGTGTCTGTATCACCTGGTTTATCTGTGTGGAATCTGTCTCACCTGGCTTATCTGTGTGCTGTCTGTCTCATATGGATTACCTGTGTGGTGCCAGTCTCACCTGGTTTATCTGTGGGTGCCTGTCCCACCTGGTTTATCTGTGTGGTGACTGTCTCACCTGGTTTATCTGTGTGGTGTCTGTCTCACCTGGTTTATCACTGTGGTGTCTGTCTCACCTGCTTTATCTGTGTGGTGTCTGTCCCAACTACTTCACTTGGTTTATCTGTGTGGTGTCTGTCCCAACTGCTTCACCTGGTTTATCTGTGTGGTGCCTGTCCCAACTACGTCACCTGGTTTATATGTGTGGTGCCTGTCCCAACTACTTCACCTGGTTTATCTGTGTGGTGCCTGTCCCACCTGGTTTATCTGTGTGGTGCCTGTCTCACCTGGTTTATCTGTGTGGAATCTGTCTCACCTGGTTTATCTGTGTGGTGCCAGTCTCACCTGGTTTATCTGTGTGGTGTCTGTCCCAACTACTTCACCTGGTTTATCTGTGTGGTGTCTGTCCCAACTACTTCACCTGGTTTATCTGTGTGGTGCCTGTCCCAACTACTTCACCTGGTTTATCTGTGTGGTGCCTGTCTCTTCCTGGTTTATCTGTGTGGTGCCTGTCTCACCTGGTTTATCTGTGTGGTGTCTGTCCCAACTACATCACCTGGTTTATCTGTGTGGTGCCTGGCCCACCTGGTTTATCTGTGTGCTGCCTGTCTCACCTGCTTCACCTGGTTTATCTGTGTGGTGCCTGTCCCACCTGGTTTATCTGTGTGGTGCCTGTCCCACCTGGTTTATCTGTGTGGTGTCTGTCCCACCTGGTTTATCTGTGTGGTGTCTGTCCCACCTGGTTTATCTGTGTGGTGTCTGTCCCAACTGCTTCACCTGGTTTATCTGTGTGGTGTCTGTCCCAACTACATCACCTGGTTTATCTGTGTGGTGCCTGGCCCACCTGGTTTATCTGTGGGTGCCTGTCCCAGCTGGTTTATCTGTGTGGTGATTGTCTCACCTGGTTTATCTGTGTGGAATCTGTCTCACCTGGCTTATCTGTGTGGTGTCTGTCTCACCTGGTTTATCTGTGTGGTGTCTGTCCCAACTGCTTCACCTGGTTTATCTGTGTGGTGTCTGTCCCAACTGCTTCACCTGGTTTATCTGTGTGGTGCCTGTCTCACCTGGTTTATCACTGTGGTGTCAGTCTCACCTGGTTTATCTGTGTGGTGTCTGTCTCACCTGGTTTATCTGTGTGGTGTCTGTCCCAACTACTTCACCTGGTTAATCTGTGTGGTGTCTGTCCCAACTGCTTCACCTGGTTTATCTGTGTGGTGTCTGTTCCAACTACTTCACCTGGTTTATCACTGTGGTGTCTGTCCCACCTGGTTTATCTGTGTGGTTCCTGTCCCACCTGGTTTATCTGTGTGGTGCCTGTCTCACCTGGTTTATCTGTGTGGTGTCTGTCCCAACTACTTCACCTGGTTTATCTGTGTGGTGTCTGTCCCAACTACTTCACCTGGTTTATCTGTGTGGTGTCTGTCCCAACTACATCACCTGGTTTATCTGTGTGGTGCCTGTCCCCTCTGGTTTATCTGTGGTGTCTGTCTCTCCTAGTTTATCTGTGTGGTATCTGTCCCAACTGCTTCTCCTGGTTTATCTGTGTGGTGCCTGTCCCACCTGGTATATCTGTGTGGTGCCTGTCTCACCTGGTTTGTGTGTGTGGTGTCTGTCTCACTTGGTTTATGTGTGTGGTGCCTGTCCCACCTGGCTTGTCTGTGTGGTGTCTGTACCACCTGGTTTATCTGTCTGGTGTCTGTACCACCTGGTTAATCTGTGTGATGTCTGTTCCAACTACTTCACCTGGTTTATTTGTGTGGTGCCTGTCCCACCAGGTTTTTCTGTGTGGTGCCTGTCTCACCTGGTTTATCTGTGTGCTGCCTGTCTCACCTGGTTTATATCTGTGGTGCCTCTCCCAATTAGTTCAGCTGGTTTATCTGTGTTGTGCCTGTCCCAACTGCTTCTTCTGGTTTATCCGTGTGGTGCCATTCTTAACTACACCACGTGGTTTATATGTATGGCGCCAGTCCGAACTATCTCACCGGGTTTATCCGTGTGGTGTTTGTCCCAACTAGATCACCTGGTTATCTGTGTGGTGTCTGTCTCACATGGTTTATCCGGGTGGTGCCAGTCTCAACTATTTCACCTGCTTTATCTGTGTAGTGCCCATCCCTACCACTTCACCTGGTTTATCTTTGTGGAATCTGTCTCACCTGGCTTATCTGTGTGGAATCTTTCTCACCTGGATTACCTGTGTGGTTCCAGTCTCACCTGGTTTATCTGTGTGGTGCCTGTCCCAACTACTTCACCTAGTTTATCTGTGTGGTACCTGTCCCACCTGGTTTATCTGTGGTGTCTGTCTCACCTGGTTTATCTCTGTGGTATCAGTCTCACCTGGTTTATCTCTGTGGTGTCTGTCCCACCTGGTTTATCTCTGTGGTGTCAGTCTCACCTGGTTTATCTGTGTGGTGTCTGTCCCAACTACTTCACCTGGTTAATCTGTGTGGTGTCTGTCCCAACTGCTTCACCTGGTTTATCTGTGTGGTGCCTGTCCCACCTGGTTTATCTGTGTGGTGCCTGTCCCACCTGGTTTATCTGTGTGGTGTCTGTCTCACCTGGTTTATCTGTGTGGTGTCTGTCTCACCTGGCTTATCTGTGTGGTGTCTGTCACATCTTGATTACCTGTGTGGTGCCAGTCTCATCTGGTTTATCTGTGTAGTGCCTGTCCAAACTACTTCACCTGTTTATCTGTGTGGTGTCTGTCTCACCTGGTTTATCTGTGTGGTGTCTGTCTCACCTGGTTTATCACTGTGGTGTCTGTCTCACCTGGTTTATCTGTGTGGTGTCTGTCCCAACTACTTCACCTGGTTTATCTGTGTGGCGTCTGTCCCAACTGCTTCACCTGGTTTATCTGTGTGGTGCCTGTCCCAACTACGTCACCTGGTTTATCCGTGTGGTGCCTGTCCCAACTACATCACCTGGTTTATCTGTGTGGTGCCTGTCCCACCTGGTTTATCTGTGTGGTGCCTGTCTCACCTGGTTTATCTGTGTGGAATCTGTCTCACCTTGATTACCTGTGTGGTGCCAGTCTCACCTGGTTTATCTGTGTGGTGTCTGTCCCAACTACTTCACCTGGTTTATCTGTGTGGTGTCTGTCCCAACTACTTCACCTGGTTTATCTGTGTGGTGTCTGTCCCATCTGGTTTATCTGTGTGGTGCCTGTCTCACCTGGTTTATCACTGTGGTGTCAGTCTCACCTGGTTTATCTGTGTGGTTTCTGTCCCAACTACATCACCTGGTTTATCTGTGTGGTGCCTGTCCCACCTGGTTTATCTACGTGTGCCTGTCCCACCTGGTTTATCTGCGGGTGCCTGTCCCACCTGGTTTATCTGCGGGTGCCTGTCCCACCTGGTTTATCTGTGTGGTGTCTGTCCCACCTGGTTTATCTGTGTGGTGTCTGTCCCACCTGGTTTATCTGTGTGGTGTCTGTCCCAACTGCTTCACCTTATTTATCTGTGTGGTGTCTGTCCCAACTACATCACCTGGTTTATCTGTGTGGTGCCTGGCCCACCTGGTTTATCTGTGGGTGCCTGTCCCACCTGGTTTATCTGTGTTGTGCCTGTCCCACCTGGTTTATCTCTGTGGTATCAGTCTCACCTGGTTTATCTGTGTGGTGTCTGTCTCGCCAGGTTTATCTGTGTGGTGTCTGTCCAACTGCTTCACCTGGTTTATCTGTGTGGTATCTGTCCCAACTACTTCACCTGGTTTATCTGTGTGGTGCCTGTATCACCTGGTTTATCACTGTGGTGTCAGTCTCACCTGGTTTATCTGTGTGGTGTCTGTCTCACCTGGTTTATCTGTGTGGTGTCTGTCCCAACTACTTCACCTGGTTAATCTGTGTGGTGTCTGTCCCAACTGCTTCACCTGGTTTATCTGTGTGGTGTCTGTCCCAACTACATCACCTGGTTTATCTGTGTGGTGCCTGTCCCACCTGGTTTATCTGTGTGGTTCCTGTCCCACCTGGTTTATCTGTGTGGTGTCTGTCTCACCTGGTTTATCTGTGCGGTGCCTGTCCCAACTACTTCACCTGGTTAATCTGTGTGGTGTCTGTCCCAACTGCTTCACCTGGTTTATCTGTGTGGTGTCTGTCCCAACTACATCACCTGGTTTATCTGTGTGGTGCCTGTCCCAACTACTTCACCTGGTTTATCTGTGTGGTTCCTGTCTCACCTGGTTTATCTGTGTGGTGTCTGTCCCAACTACTTCACCTGGTTTATCTGTGTGGTGCCTGTCCCACCTGGTTTATCTGTGTGGTGCCTGTCTCACCTGGTTTATCTGTGGGTGCCTGTCCCAGCTGGTTTATCTGTGGGGTGATTGTCTCACCTGGTTTATCTGTGTGGAATCTGTCTCACCTGGCTTATCTGTGTGGTGTCTGTCTCACCTGGTTTATCTGTGTGGTGTCTGTCCCAACTACTTCACCTGGTTTATCTGTGTGGTGTCTGTCCCAACTACTTCACCTGGTTTATCTGTGTGGTGCCTGTCCCACCAGGTTTTTCTGTGTGGTGCCTGTCTCACCTGGTTTATCTGTGTGGTGCCTGTCTCACCTGGTTTATATCTGTGGTGCCTCTCCCAATTAGTTCAGCTGGTTTATCTGTGTTGTGCCTGTCCCAACTGCTTCTTCTGGTTTATCCGTGTGGTGCCATTCTTAACTACACCACGTGGTTTATATGTATGGCGCCAGTCCGAACTATCCCACCGGGTTTATCCGTGTGGTGTTTGTCCCAACTAGATCACCTGGTTATCTGTGTGGTGTCTGTCTCACATGGTTTATCTGGGTGGTGCCAGTCTCAACTATTTCACCTGCTTTATCTGTGTAGTGCCCATCCCTACCACTTCACCTGGTTTATCTTTGTGGAATCTGTCTCACCTGGCTTATCTGTGTGGAATCTTTCTCACCTGGATTACCTGTGTGGTGCCAGTCTCACCTGGTTTATCGGTGTAGTGCCTGTCCCAACTACTTCACCTAGTTTATCTGTGTGTTACCTGTCCCACCTGGTTTATCTGTGGTGTCTGTCTCACCTGGTTTGTCTCTGTGGTATCAGTCTCACCTGGTTTATCTGTGTGGTGTCTGTATCACCTGGTTTATCTCTGTGGTGTCAGTCTCACCTGGTTTATCTCTGTGGTGTCTGTCCCAACTACTTCACCTGGTTAATCTGTGTGGTGTCTGTCCCAACTGCTTCACCTGGTTTATCAGTGTGGTGCCTGTCCCACCAGGTTTATCTGTGGGTGCCTGTCCCACCTGCATATCTGTGTGGTGTCTGTATCACCTGGTTTATCTGTGTGGTGTCTGTAACACCTGGCTTATCTGTGTGCTGTCTGTCTCCTATGGATTACCTGTGTGGTGCCAGTCTCACCTGGTTTATCTGTGTGGTGCCTGTCGCAACTACTTCACCTGGTTTATCTGTGTGGTGACTGTCCCATCTGGTTTATCTGTGTGGTGCCTGTCTCACCTGGTTTATCTGTGTGGAATCTGTCTCACCTGGCTTATCTGTGTGGAATCTGTCTCACCTGGATTACCTGTGTGGTGCCAGTCTCACCTGGTTTATCTGTGTAGTGCCTGTCCCAACTACTGCACCTAGTTTATCTGTGTGGTGCCTGTCCCACCTACCTGGTTTATCTGTGTGGTGCCTGTCTCACCTGGTTTATCTGTGTGGTGTCTGTCTCACCTGGCTTATCTGTGTGGAATCTGTCTCACCTGGATTACCTATGTGGTGCCAGTCTCACCTGGTTTATCTGTGTGGTGTCTGTCCCAACTACTTCACCTAGTTTATCTGTGTGGTGCCTGTCTCAACTACTTCTCCTGGTTTATCTGTGTGGTGCCTGTCTCAACTACTTCTCCTGGTTTATCTGTGTGGAGTCTGTCTCACCTGGTTTATCTCTGTGGTGTCAGTCTCACCTGGTTTATCTGTGTGGTGTCTGTCCCAACTGCTTCACCTGGTTTATCTGTGTGGTGCCTGTCCCACCAGGTTTATCTGTGGGTGCCTGTCCCACCTGCTTTATCTGTGTGGTGTCTGTATCACCTGGTTTATCTGTGTGGAATCTGTCTCACCTGGCTTATCTGTGTGCTGTCCGTCTCATATGGATTACCTGTGTGGTGCCAGTCTCACCTGGTTTATCTGTGTGGTGCCTGTCCCAACTACTTCACCTAGTTTATCTGTGTGGTGACTGTCCCATCTGGTTTATCTGTGTGGTGCCTGTCCCACCTGGTTTATCTGTGTGGAATCTGTCTCACCTGGATTACCTGTGTGGTGCCAGTCTCACCTGGTTTATGTGTGTAGTGCCTGTCCAAACTACTTCACCTAGTTTATCTGTGTGGTGCCTGTCCCAACTACTTCACCTGGTTTATCTGTGTGGTGCCTGTCCCACCTGGTTTATCTGTGTGGTGTCTGTCTCACCTGGTTTATCTGTGTGGTGTCTGTCTCACCTGGTTTATCTGTGTGGTGTCGGTCCCAACTGCTTCACCTGATTTATCTGTGTGGTGTCTGTCCCAACTTATTCACCTGGTTTATCTGTGTGGTGTCTGTCTCAACTGCTTCACCTGGTGTATCTGTGTGGTGTCTGTCCCACCTGGTTTATCTGTGTGGTGTCTGTCCAAACTACTTCACCTGGTTTATCTGTGTGGTGCCTGTCCCACCTGGTTTATCTGTGTGGTGCCTGTCTCACCTGGTTTATCTGTGTGGTTTCTGTCTCACCTGGCTTATCTGTGTGGAATCTGTCTCACCTGGATTACCTGTGTGGTGCCTGTCCCATCTGGTTTATCCGTGTAGTGCCTGCCCCAACTACTTCACCTAGTTTATCTGTGTGGTGTCTGTCCCAACTGCTTCACCTGGTTTATCTGTGTGGTGTCTGTCCCAACTGTCTCACCTGGTTTATCTGTGTGGTGTCTGTCCCAACTACTTCACCTGGTTTATCTGTGTGGTGCCTGTCTCACCTGGTTTATCTGTGTGGTGCCTGTCCCACCTGGTTTATCTGTGTGGTGCCTGTCTCACCTGGTTTATCTGTGTGGTGTCTGTCTCACCTGGCTTATCTGTGTGGTGTCTGTCTCACCTGGATTACCTGTGTGGTGCCAGTCTCACCTGGTTTATCTGTGTAGTGCCTGTCCCAACTACTTCACCTAGTTTATCTATGTGGTGACTGTCCCATCTGGTTTATCTGTGTGGTGCCTGTCCCACCTGGTTTATCTGTGTGGAATCTGTCTCACCTGGCTTATCTGTGTGGAATCTGTCTCACCTGGATTACCTGTGTGGTGCCAGTCTCACCTGGTTTATCTGTGTAGTGCCTGTCCAAACTACTTCACCTAGTTTATCAGTGTGGTGCCTGTCCCACCTGGTTTATCTGTGGGTGCCTGTCTCACCTGGTTTATCTGTGTGGTGTCTGTCTCACCTGGTTTATCTGTGTGGTGTCCGTCCCAACTACTTCACCTGGTTTATCTGTGTGGTGTCTGTCCCATCTGGTTTATCTGTGTGGTGCCTGTCCCACCTGGCTTATCTGTGTGGAATCTTTCTCACCTGGATTACTTGTGTGGTGCCAGTCTCACCTGGTTTATCTGTGTAGTGCCTGTCTCAACTACTTCACCTAGTTTATCTGTGTGGTACCTGTCCCACCTGGTTTATCTGTGGTGTCTGTCTCACCTGGTTTATCTCTGTGGTATCAGTCTCTCCTGGATTACCTGTGTGGTGCCAGTCTCACCTGGTTTATCTGTGTAGTGCCTGTCCCAACTACTTCACCTAGTTTATCTGTGTGGTGCCTGTCCCACCTGGCTTATCTGTGTGCTGTCTCACCTGGATTACCTGTGTGGTGCCAGTCTCACATGGTTTATCTGTGTAGTGCCTGTCCCAACTACTTCACCTAGTTTACCTGTGTAGTGACTGTCCCATCGGGTTTATCTGTGTGGTGACTGTCCCATCTGGTTTATCTGTGTGGTGACTGTCTCACCTGGTTTATCACTGTGGTGTCTGTCTCACATGCTTTATCTGTGTGTTGTCTGTCCCAAGTACTTCACCTGGTTTATCTGTGTGGCCTCTGTCCCAACTGCTTCACTTGGTTTATCCATATGGTGCCTGTCCCAACTACATCACCTGGTCTATCTGTGTGGTGCCTGTCCCAACTGGTTTATCTGTGGGTGCCAGTCTCACCTGGTTTAACTGTGTGGTGTCTGTATCACCAGGTTTATCTGTGCGCTGTCTGTCCCAACTGCTTCACCTGGTTTATCTGTGTGGTGTCTGTCCCAACTACTTCTCCTGGTTTATCTGTGTGGTGTCTGTCCCAACCGCTTTACCTGGTTTATCTGTGTGGCGTCTCTCCCAACTGCTTCACCTGGTTTATCTGTGTCAGGGTCCTGATCGGTTATTCCCTGGGTCCCTTAAAGTTTACTTTGTGTCACGATGAAGACTGTCGACTCCTTGTTTTCCTTAACTCATTGTTTCCCCATGTTTCTTGGGCTCTGTAATTAAAGGCACTTGAGCCTCAGCTGAACGAGCAGTATTTAGTGTCGGATTTACCGCTTCTCGGCGCTGGATCGTCATCGGACGTCACTGAAGCAAGTGCAAGTTCGTCACCCTGCCTTAACGAGCCAAATTACACACCGGAGCTACTCAAGCCTTCTCACCAATGTGAGTGCCAGTATGTCGCCTCCCCTCGCTGGAGCCAGCCTGTCAAGTTACCTTGCTTGATCGAGCCACTCAGTTACCTCGCCAAAGTTAACCCACCGGAATGAGGCTAGAGCCGCTGTCTGTAGTTCCTGGGCCGTGTTAAGGGCTTGCCACTACTTGGAGCCATTTCGTGTCAAGGTATGAACCGTCTATCGTTGTGTGGTACCGACTCTTCATGTCCTCGTCTCTGCTGGGTAGGCCTGGCCGTTTGCTGCTACTCCGAGTTAGGGAATCCTGTCTCAGTGTTCAGCTCCTGTATCTAAAGAGAGTCCCGGCTCTGTATCCCGTGCCCAAGGAGGAGTCCCAGCTCAGTGTTCCGTGTCCTGTGTCTAAGAAAGGTCCTGGCTCTGATGTTCCGAGTTCCAAGTCCAAGTCCGAGTCTAGCCATGCTTATTCCTGCTTCGGCTTTGCTGACTCTTTGATCTCCCTCTGAATAATCCTTGCTTCCCTACTTTCCTAGTAACGGTTAATAAACTCTGTTCTTGTTAACGCTACAAAACAGGTTTTGTCGTGCATTTGGGTCCAGCTGTACCCGCACTTGTGACAATCTGCAGTGCCTGTCCCAACTACTTCACCTGCTTGGTTGCCACTCCTTTCAACTGATGACATATGCCTCCAAATACAACAACTATCATTCAGTGTCTCCATTAGATTGCCTAGCATCTGATGACCCATTTTTGACCCTTTGAATCAGAAACAGGTTTATTATACTTTTTCCATAGATGCGGCCTGGCCTGATGAGTTGTGTGTGTGTTGCTCAGATTTCCAGCATCTGCAGACTTTCTCTTGTTTATTATCTCCGACATGTGTTGTGAAGTTTGTTGTTTTGTGGCATCAGCACGGTGCAATATATATAATTAAATGGGTACCTCGAAAGAGGAACAAAAAATAGTGTGGCGGTGTACATGGGTTCATTGCCCATTCAGAAATCTGGTGGCGGAGGGAAAGAAGCTGTTGTTGAAATGTTGAGTGTACGTCCTCCCCTTCAATGGTAGTAATAACAACAGAGCATGTCGGGGGAGGGGGAGGGGAGGGGGAGTGGGGAAGACTGCTCACAGTTTGTTTATACTTTCTACAAGGACACTAGCAGCTTTCAAGTTCTTACAGAGAGAGAAGGGAGGAGCTGCTTGATGGACAGCTGGTGTTCAGCACGGTGAGATAAATAGAAGGTCAGCTGTTAGACTTACAGACACATGGTTTTGGACACTGAATGAGTTTTGTTGTGCCCACAGAAAAAGTGGGTTTTTTGGAGGACCTCGCCTGGGTTGATAATTCCACCACAGAAGAACGGTCCCCTTTGTTGTGGTCACATTTGGTGACTTCTAAAGGAATTCGGAGGACAACGGGAAGATCGACAGCAACAGCTCACCTGAAGACTCAAATCTCTCCCTCCCTCTCTCCATCACTACTCAACTCAACACCACGAACTGAACTTACTCATCTTCCTAAGACTATCTATTTACCCTTAGACTTGAACAGGCTTGTTTTTCATATATTTCCACACTTACTTATATATAATCATTGCTAACATGTTTGATATATCTGCATTTATATTACTGTATTGTGTAGTTACTAATAAATACCATCAGTTAATAGCAATACCCGACTCCAAAGTGTTTTCCATTTCTGCTGGATCTTTAACCCGTCACGGGGTACGTGACAATGGATACTGCCATTTTGAGGCATCACCTTTTGAAAACATCCTTGCTTTGGAGGGAAGTTAGTGCTCATGATGGAGCTGGATAGGTTTGCAAGCCTCTGCAGCCTTTTCTGATTCTATGCAGTAGTCCCTCATACCAGGCAGTGATGTAACCAGTTAGAATGCTCTCTACGGTACACTTGTAGAAATTTGTGAGTGTCTTTGCTGATGTACCAAATCTCTTGAAACTCTAATGAAATATAGCCACTTACATGCCTTCTTCGCAATTGCATCAATATGTTTCTAAAATCATTGGGCTGTTCCTTCTCAGTCTAACTAGACCTGTCATAATTTTATATCACTCATCTCACTTCAGGCTTCCTCTGCCCCAAAGCAAGCTCCAACTTATCAATACATTCCTCATAAGTACAATTCCAGTTCTGCAACGACCCTGACAAATCCCCATTTGACCCTTTCCTGTATAATCACAGCTTTCCTGTAATAACCTGTCCAAGACCTTAACACGGCCCTCAAGAAGTTGTTATTTCCAGGGAGGTATGAGGAATAGTTGGAAGCAATCAGATACTCTGCAAACTGGTTAAGGATGGGGAGATACAAGTGATTGCAGATGCTGCAATCTGTAGCAATAACATACAATTCACTGGAGGAACTCTGAGTCACAGAGGAAAGTGAAGAGTCAGCATTTCGACCTGAGGCCTTTCCTCTGGACTGAGAGGAGGAAGATAGTTATTTTTAGACTGAGATACAATATTGAGTGTTTTTACTTACAAGATTAAAATGATTCTCTGAAAGAAAGAAGATAGATTAACTTTACACTCAATGGCCACTTTATTAGGCACACCTGCTCGTTAATGAAAATATCTAATCAGCCAATCATGTGGCAGCAACTCAATGCATAAAAGCATGCAGACATGGTCAAGAGGTTCAGTTGTTGTTCAGACCGAACATCAGAATGGGGAAGAAATGTGATCCAAGTCATTTTGACTATGGAATGAGTGTTGGTGCCAGAAGGGATGTTTTGATCAGAAACTGCCGATCTCCTGCAATTTTCCTGCACAACTGTTGTGCTTGAGAATCCCAGGAGAACAGTAGTTTCTGAGTTTACAGGGAATCGTATGGAAAGCAAAAAAAACATTCAGTTCTGTGGGTGAAAATGCCTTGTTAGTGAGGGAGGACAAAGGAGAATGACCAGACTAGTTCAAGCTGACAGGAAGGTGACAGTAACTCAAATGGAATTCCGGTTTTGGTAACATGGCAGCACGTTTGATTGCAGTGGCATCTACAGAGTCAACAAAAGGTGCTGCTGTAGTATTTAAGCTTATTTTTGATCATTTCAAGATCCTGCTAGACCTTAAGAACCTCAAGTACTGCAGGTCTACGCCATCAGCGAGTTGCTCACTGGTGGAGAAAGTGAAGGAGCAGCACATCGTGCTGCTGCCTGAGACAAAGCAGATCTGCAGTCTAATAGTGACTGACTGTCTTGGTCACTTTTCTTGTGGTCCCAAGACCCTTTTGGACATTGTTAATGCAGAATACCACAAGTTCGATTCCTTCATTCATCGGCATGGAACAGGGGCAGATGGTGAGAGAGCTGTGTCGCCCCAGTTGTAGTGAGGATGAGGCCTCAAGCTATGGAGTTGCCTTTTCACAACGCCGGGAAGAGGGGCGTTGGAGCTGGTGTGCTCCACCAGAGAGCAGTGTGGTGTGGCACCCAGACTCGATGTACATACTGCCTCCCAGCATTCACTCAGCAGAAGAGAAGCTGTGTTATGGTTGACTGCAGATATCTGCACCATTCATGGACTCAGGGTGCTAGTATCTTACTGATACAGTATCTTAAATGTGCTTGCTATCTTGCATGTGTGAGGGTGAGGCCTCAAGCTGTGTGTTGCCTGATTACAGCCTCCAGGAGAGAAACGTTGGGTCGGTGCTGTGTGGTGCATCGTCCAGGCTGGAGCTGGTGCTGCCCCTCCAGTGTTCCCTTGGCAGACAACAAACTGAATCGTGGTCAAATATAGGTTTCTGCAGAATTCATGTCTTGGGTCTGGACTGTACTGTACCTTACTGATATCTTTCTGTGCTTGCTATGTTGCATATGCTATGTGTGCTTTGTGCTGTGTGTGACTACTGGTGCTGTGTTTTGCACCTTGGCCCCGCAGTAACACGGTCTTATTCGGATGTTTTCATGTATGGTTGAATGACAGTTATACTTCAATTGACTAACCTCATGTGACATCAGAGGTGTGCAGACAAGCAACTGTGAATGCAGAACAGGCTGAACCTTGAAGTGGATGGGCTACGGGAGCAGAAGACCACAAACACACACTCAGTGAAATCAAATCAAATCAGTGAGGATGTGCTGTGGGCTGCCCACAAGTGTCACCATGCTTCCTGCACCAACATAGCATGCCCACAGTTTACTAACTCTATTCCAAATACCTTTGGAATGTGGGAGAAAACCAGACTACCCACGTGGTATCCAGGACCATGGACAAACTCCTGACAGACAGTGGTGGGCAATGAACCCCATTTGGTGATCACTGGCACTGTAAAACAATAGCTTTAACCACTATACTCCCATGTCACCCATTCCACTCACAATTTAACTTGCAGTCAAAGACTAGACAAGAGTCGAAGGATGTGCTGGCGTCAGAAAGAGTCGAGGTTTATGAGAATAATCCCATGAATGAAAGGGTTAATGTATGAGCAGATGGGAGGATATCTCAGTATGTTGGAAGGCCTGGGAATAGTGGACTCTCCAAAGGCAGGAGAGTCTTGGACCAAAGGGCACAATCTCAGAACAGAGGAATGTCCTTTTAGAACAGAGGTGTGAAGGAATTTCTTTAGCTAGAGGTAGTGAATCTATAGAATTCATTGCCACGGACAGCTGTGGAGGCCAAGTCATTGGGTATATGTATGTAAGATGGATGTTGATAGGTTCATGATTAGGAAAGATGATAAGGGATACAGGGAGAAGGCAGGAGAATGAGATTGAGTGGGAAAATAAATCAGTCATGGTCAAGTGGTGGAGCAGACTTAGTGGGCCTAATTGTGTTCCTGTGTGTTATGGTCCTATGAGCTCTCCCCTCCGATGAATGCACAATCTGCCCGATCACTGTCGTACCGATGTACCGGCCGTAGCACACTGTCAGTTGTGGTACTCAACTCAGCCTCCATCGGCCCTTCCAGGTTAGTGGGAAAGATGCCAGCACATCATAATGAGGAAGAGTGATCCCCAGAGTCCTGGGTGGTAATTGCTTCATAAACGTGAGATGCTGGAAACCTGAGCAACACACACAAAATGCCGGAGGAGCCCAGCAGGCCAGGCAGCATCTATGTGCAGGCGACGTTTCGGACAAACATTTTGAGTGTGATACTTGCTTCATATAGTGATAAATCCCAGCTGTGTATAAATGGTGCAATAAGCAGATAATATTTAATGCAGACAAGCACAAGGTAAATAGAAATACCTTGGAGAGGTGAGATGTTGGAACTGGTTTATTATTATCATCACGTGACTGACCGAGGTAAAATATAAGGCTTGCAGTGCAGTCCAGATCATTACATAGTGCATTGACGTGGTACAAGGGAAAATACTAACAGAGTGCAGAAAAAGTGTAACAGCTACAGAGAAAGTACAGAGCAGAGCAAGTAGGCTATTAGATGCAAGAGCAAAAAGAGGAAATAGTGAAGCAGTTCCTCCTCAGGTTCCTCTTAAGTAGTTCATCATTAACCCTTATCCTTTGACCTCCAGTTCTAGACTCATCCAACCTCAGTGGAAAAAAGCCTGCTTGCATTTATCCTATCGATACAGATCATAATTCTGGTAACACACCACGCCCACAACCTAATGTAGGAGGAAAGCAGAGAACCTGGAGGAAACACGCACAGTCATGGGGAAATCACACAAACTCCTTACCGGCGGCGGTGAGAATTAACTTGCGGCTGGTGCTCTAAAGCATTGTGCTACCTGTTACGCTACCAAAATGGCCTCCATTTGTGATGGAATAATTCTACAAGTAATTAACATCAGAAAAACTGGATTAGCTGGTAAGGACTGACAGCATTCACAACTTTCCTCTTCAAAGCTGGCAGATGTGTCCAGATGTGAAGCTGAAGTCCATCCCTCTGCTCGAGCTACAAATCAAATTCATTATGCTGATAGGTTCTGCAAGGATCCAATGCAGGGCAGTGTAGACTTCCTGAGATCTCCCAGCTCCTAAGCTGGAAGCTGGCCCACTGATCCTCTGCCAAATTATTCTGGTCCAAGTCCAGCTAGCTCATTGAAATCAAGTGAAGAAATGGATATGGAATGAACTGTAAGTGGGTTAATTATCTTTTCATTTGATTTAATTCAGTTAATTCAAAAGCATTTAATTGCCTTTTAGCACATGTGGCCTGTTCCATATTGTGGTGGTTTTCAATATTTTCATTCATTTACTTATTGGATTGCGCTTGAATGAGTTTGAATGTTTGATTGCCATAAAACCCACTATCATTCAATTTAAATGGAAGCTTTGACACCTGGCGAGTGTGGGTGTGGGGACAGTCAGAGCAGAGTCGTAGAATCACACCGCACTTCGACCAGGAGTCCCATCAAAGCATATCCCTTTCTCAGTCATGCAGTCAGAAAGCCAACAGTGCAGATACAGGCCCTTCAGCCCATCTAGCCCCTGCTAAACTGTTATTCTGCTTAGTCCCATTCACCCACACCTGGACCATCGTTCTCTGTTGTCCTTCCATCCATGCATCTATCGAAACTGCTCTTAGATGTTGCAATGGAACCCACATGTACCACTTCCCTGACAGCTCGTTCCACACTTGACCAACACCCTGAGTGAAGCAGTTCCTCCTCAGGTTCCTCTTAAGTAGTTCATCGTTAACCCTTATCCTTTGACCTCCAGTTCTAGACTCATCCAACCTCAGTGGAAAAAAGCCTGCTTGCATTTATCCTATCGATACAGATCAGAATTGTATAGTCCTGTCAAATCTCCCCTCATTTTGCCATTCTCTAGGAAATAAAGTACTGATCTAGTCAACCTTTCCCCATAAATCAGATCCTCAAATCCCAGCAACATCCTTACAAAGTTTCTCTGTACTCTGTCAATCTTATTGATACCTTTCTGCTGACCAGAATTACACACAATACTCCAAATTTGTCCTCACCAATGTCTTATACAATTTCAACATAACATCCCAACTCTTGTACTCAAGACATTGATTTATGAAGGCCAAGGTATCAATAATTTCCCATGATTGGCTCATATCCCTGTAAATCTCTCCTATCCTGTCGGGATTCAGCGGGACTCAAGTTCAGGCCAATGAGTACTATTTCACCAGGATTATTAGGGAGCACAAAGGCAACAGTCTTTCAAAAACAGAAGGCAGGCACAAATCCAAATGGCAGGCCGAGGTCTTACCAGGAAAGGAAAGGTAGTCAGGCGAGGGCAGACAATCCAGAGCACACAGGCAAAAATCAGGTCCAAGATCAGGCAAAGTCCAAAACACAGAATCAGGCAAAACCAGTTGGCAGAAGTCACAATGACAGGCTGGAACGACACAGGTCAGAACTGGGGCAAACTGGCAGAGAATACTAGTCAAGGCAGGGTTTAAATGGACAGGGTGAAAATTTGAAACAGGTGGGTGCAAATGAGGAGACAAGCAGGTAATTGGAGGAAGTCCAAAAAGGGAAAGGGGCTGGACCAGAACCCACATGGCCAGGTGAAAGAAAACAGAAATTAAAGACTGTCGTGATCCAGAGCTACCAGCAGAGGCCCTTCGACCCAGTGTTCAGGCTGGATCCTTAACAGTACCTCCCCCCCCACGGGCATCTCCAGTCTCGCTGGTATGGGTGGCTCCTATGAAAGTCCTTAAAGAGAGAGGGATCCAGGATATCTCGAGCGGGAACCCAACACTTCTCTTCGGGGCCATAGCCCTCCCAATCAAACGAGGTATTGCAGTCCACGACCTCTGCGTCGAACGTCCAGTAATCGGCACACAGAGAAGGTCTTTGAACCATCGATGAGACGGGGAGGGGGAGGGGGCTTGGGGGTGGGACAGAGGGGTCTGCAGACAAAGGGCTTAATCCTTGAAACATGGAATGTAGGATGGATCCTGTGAAGGGTAGGGGGTAG
Organism: Mobula hypostoma; assembly: GCF_963921235.1. Classification (NCBI taxonomy): domain Eukaryota; kingdom Metazoa; phylum Chordata; class Chondrichthyes; order Myliobatiformes; family Myliobatidae; genus Mobula; species Mobula hypostoma. The sequence continues at coordinate 93,270,754 of NC_086101.1, forward strand.
TTTTAGATGTACCACCGAAGGGCTGATCACCTTGGTGATGGGGAAAGGTCCAATGTAGCGTGGCGCCAGCTTGCGGGAGTTCACCTTCAAGGGGATGTCACGTGAAGATAACCACACCTTCTGACCCTGGCGGTAACAGGGGGGCTCGATGCGGTGATGGTCTGCTTGCTGCTTCGTTCTGGGTGTAGACTGAATCACCGTCTTTTGGGCTCATCTCCAGGTCCGTGAACACCTCTGGACAAACGCTTCGGTTGAGGGAACACCCACTTCCTCCTCCTGAGATGTGAATAAGGGGGGTTGATAGCCAAGACAGCACTGGAATGGTGATAAACCTGATGAAGCAGAAGGCAAAGGATTAATGGTGTACTCGACCCAGGGAAGTTGCTGACTCCAAGAGGAAGATTCCTGAGACATCACACAACGGAGCATCACCTCCATCTGCTGATTAGCCCGCTCGGTCTGGCCATTACTCTGTGGTTGAAACCCAGGTGAGAGGTTAACCCTGATCCCGAGTAGTTTGCAAAAAGCCCTCCGAAAGTGGGAGGTAAATTGCGAACCTCTAGCAGATACCACTTCAATGGGGAGACCGTGAATACGGAAAACAGGCTGTATCACCAGGTTGGCAGTCTCCTTGGCAGAGGACAGCTTGGGAAGTGGAACTAAGTGGACCGATTGGGAAAATGATCCACTACGGTAAGAACGGTAGTGTTACCGTCGGACAGAGGGAGTCCGGTGACAAAGTCCAGTGCAATGTGTGACCAGGGCCTTCTAGGAACAGGCAGGGGTTGCAGGAGACCAGTTGGTGGCTGGCCGGAGGTCTTGTTCTGTGCACAGACTGGACAGGCAGAAATGAAGCTCTCAACATCCTTCCTCAGGGGTGGCCACCAAAATCCTCGACTGATGAAAGCCGTCGTGCGTCTGATGCCAGGGTGACTTGCCAGTCTGGAGGTGTGTCCCCACTGGAGAACCTGGGAGCAGACAGACTAGGGAACATACAATGCACTAGGAACAGACTCACCCTGCTAGACAGACTGGACCAGAGATCCAATCTCCCACTGTGCTGCGGTGACCAGACATTGCTTGGGGAGAATGGTCGTAACCTCGGGCGCCTCGTCGGTTGTTGGAAACTGCCTGGAGAGCGCGTCAGGCTTGCCGTTCTGAGAGCCAGGACGGTGGGCCAGGGTGAATCTAAAACAGGCAAAAAACAGGGACCAGCGAGCCTGGCGGGAGTTGAGGCATTTGGCTGAACGGATATATTCCAGGTTCTTGTGATCCATCCAGACTAGAAAGGGAGTAGTCGTTTCCCCCAAGCCAATGCCGCCATTCCTCAAGAGCAAGTTTAACAGCCAATAAATCTCAATTGCCGATGTCATAGTTGCGTTCTGCGGGCAAAAATTTGTGGGAGAAAAGGTGCATGGGTGTAGCTTGTCATCCTCTGCTGAATGCTGTGACAGTATAGCCCCTACTCCTACATCAGAGGCGTCAGTCTCTACAATAAACTGCCTTGTAGGATCGGGCTGAAGGAGGATAGGTGCCATGGTGAAACGAGTCTTTAGATCAGAAAAGGCTTTCTCAGCCGTTGGATTCCAGGCGAACTTCAACTTGAAGGAGGTCAGGGCAGTCAGCAGGGAGGCCAGGATACTGAAATTTCGAATGAATCGGCGATAGAAGTTGGCAAACCCAAGAAAGCTTTGGACATCTCATCGAGAGGTGGGTTGTGGCCACTCCTCTACCGCCTTGATCTTCTGAGGGTCCATCTGGATTCCTCCAGCGCTGATCACATATCCCAGAAACGAAGTTGAACTCCGGGGAAATTCACACTTTTCCGCCTTCACAAATAACTGATTCTCCAGGAGTCATTGGAGCACCCGACGGACGTGCTGGATGTGTTCAGAGAGGGACCTAGAAAATAACAGAATGTCATCCAAGTACACGAATACAAATTGATTCAACATGTCTCTGAGGACGTCATTCACCAGGGACTGGAACACAGCAGGACCATTAGAAGTCCGAAAGGCACTACCAGATATTTGTAGTGCCCAGATGGCGTATTGAACGCGGTCTTCCACTCATCCCCCTCTCTTATGCGGACCAGATGGTAAGCGTTGTGGAGGTCGAGCTTGGAGAAGATAGAAGCACCCTGGGGCAATTCAAATGCAGATGACATAAGAGGAAGAGGATAGCGGTTCTTAATGGTGACCTCATTGAGACCTCTACAGTCCACGCAAGGACGCAGGGACCCGTTCCTCTTGGCTACAAAGAAGAACCCTGCGCCTGCTGGGGAGGAAGAGGGATGGATAATTCCTGCAGCCAAGGCCTCCTGGATATATTTGTCCATCGCTTCCCTTTCAGGTGGAGACAGGGAATACAGACAGCCCCTCGGTGGCGCGGTTCCCGGAAGGAGATCTATAGCACAGTCATAGGGGCGATGTGGGATAAGGTGGTGGCCCGAGTCTTGCTGAATACCAGCTTGAGGTCCAGATATTCCGGGGGTACAGAGGACAGATCGGGAAACTCTTCTGTAGGCAGAGGAACCGGACTTTGAGTAGCATGAGCAACACACAGGCAGAAAGGACTCCAGCTTAACACTCTGTTATTAGCCCAATCAATGTGTGGGCCGTGCTGAGCTAGCCATGGGTGGCCTAACACAACTTCAGCTTTGGGGGAATCTATGACATGGAAAGCAATGCTCTCCTGGTGATTGCCAGAAACGAGGAGACTCACCGGAGCTGTAGAGTGGGTAACTATGGCAAGTTTCACTCCGGTTAAGCCGCTGGCCTCCAGGGGTTGCTTCAGACGGGAGAGTGGCATCCCGAGATTGGCCACAAAGCTGGAACTGCTAAAGTTTCCCTCAGCCCCAGAGTCGATAAAAACTGAAACGGTGTTTCTCCTCCCTTCAGCCAGTATAAAAGCAGGTAGCAGGGTTCGAGTGACAGGGAACCGGGGGAAGGAAGTACTGCTCGCCCGTAGTCCCCTCTTTACGAGCGAGCGTTGGCTTTTTCGGGACAGGTAGATACATAGTGACCAGCCTGATCACAATACAGACAGGAGTTGGTACTGACTCTCCTCCTTCTTTCCGAAGGAGACAGACGGGTACGATCAATCTGCATGAGCTCCGTTGGGCTGGATGGGGGTGACTGAGGACTCGGGGAAGGGGATCTAGGTGCTGGCTGGGAAGAGTTCAGAGGTCCTTCGTGACCCCCGGACATCACGCTCCTGATGACGCTGTTTTATGCGGCTGTCAATCTTAATGGCCAAATTGACCAACTCTTGGAAGCCAGCAGGCAGGTCGCGGTGGCTAGTTCATCCTTAACCTCTTCGCTAAGCCCACAGAGGAACACGTCAGTCTGGGCCACCGAATTCCAGTTGGTAGTGGCGGCTAGTGTGCGGAACTGAATGGCGTAGTCCGAAAGAGAACGGTTACCCTGATGAACTCACAATATCTCCCTTGCTGCCCCTCGCCCCTGCTGGGAACGGTCAAAGACTCTTCTCATCTCCTCACAAAAGTCCTTAAATGTGTGGCAAAAGGGGCTCTGCTGTCCCACACAGCCGTACCCCACTCTCTTGCTCTTACTGACAGCAGCGTGATAACATAAGCAATACGGGATCGATCAGTGGGAAAGGTAGTGGGCTGCAGCTCAAAAATCAGCGAGCATTGAGACAGGAAGGATCTGCAAGGTGCCTGGTTCACCATTGTAAAGTTCTGGTGGAGGTAAACAGGACTCTCGGGCTGGTTGGGTTGGAGTCTGTGGGGCTGTTGGCACAGCAAGAGAAGGCAGGTTAGAGCTCAGAGCCAGCTGAATCTGCTGTAGCTGGGAGGCCATGCTGGTCAGAGTGGCGGAGAAGGCTTCCATCGACCGGTTGATAGAGGTGAACTGCGTTTCATGTCTCCCTAACAACACGCCCTGTCGGGAGAGGGCCTCATGCACCTGGTTGGGGTCCGCTGAGTCCATCTTGGCCAGCTCGTTCTGTCGGGTTCTGTCGGGTTTCGGCGGGACTCAAGTGCAGACCAAAGAATACTTTTTCACCAGGATTATTAGGGAGCACAAAGGCAAGAGTCTTTCAAAAACAGAAGGCAGGCATGAATCCAAAATGGCAGGCAGCGGTCTTACCAGGAAAGGCAGTCAGGTGAGGGCAGACAATCCAGAGCACACAGGCAAAAATCGGGTCCAAGAGCAGGCAAAGTCCAAAACACAGAATCTGTTTTCCCATGTCCCTTGGCCTTGGTGATTGAAGGCAATTTTCTCCCAGCTGAACCGGTAGTTTATAGTCTCCGGCTTTCAGTTGTTTGGCGCGGGAGCGTTTGCAAAGTCACCAAGGAATGGTGTGCCAATGTCATCTGGCCGGAGCAAGCCTGGTCTCCGCCCGAAGTGAGTGCCGGTAATTTGACTTTCCTCACCGGAGCAACCCTGTCAAGTTACCTCGCCAAAGCGAGCCTGCAAAGTTTCCTCACTGAGGTGGGTCCGTCAGTTAACCCGTCAGAGGGAATCAAGAACCGCTGTCTACTGTTCCTGGGCTGAGTTGAGAGCTCACCGCGACCTGGCGGCATCCACGTACCGAGCTAAGTCCTGGCTCTGGCGGCAGCCACGTACCGAGTCAAGTCCCGTTCCTGGTGGCACCCAAGTTCTGAGTCAAGTCCTGGCCTTGGTGGTCTGTGATTCCTGTCCTACCCCCCCCCCCGTCTGAATCCCTTCTCTGCCCTGCTCACCTCTAGCCCTCGTCTGTTGCCCTCGCCTGCACCTCGGTCTAGTTCTATCGCCGGAGCTAGATAGGTACTGTCTGGTGTTCTTTCGTGTTGGTATTGTATTGCCCTCGCCTCCGTGGGGTAAGTCAGGCCGTCTTGCCATTGCTCCGCTGGGGGCGGGGGGGGGGGGGTCATGAGTCCTGGCCCTATGTCCTGTACCCAAGGAGGGGTCCCGACTCTGTGTTCTGTGTATGTGTCCATGGTTCCCTGTACCTGCTCTCCTGAGACTGAGGCTCTGCTTTTCCATGTTCCTCCTCTCCCTAGCCCATGTCATGTCCATGCCTGGTTCTGGGGTCCAAGCCCGAGGCAAGACCCAGGTACTGGGTCCTTGCCCAGTCTCTGGCCCGGAGTCCATACCCTAGCCTCTTCCTGACTCCTCTAGTTCTGGGAGCTGATTCCGAGTCCAAGCCCAGACCCTTGGTCCCAGTCTAGTCGTAGTCCTGAGTCCTTATCCTGTTCGCTATTCCTGCTTCAGTCTTGCTCTCCTGGTATCGTACAATAAACTAAACCTAAGTAACCTCACAAGATGTGTCTTGCATTTGGGTCCACCCTTGCTCCCAATGACCCCCCATTGTGACAGAATCAGGCAAAATCGGTTGGCAGAAGTCGCAATGACAGGCTGGAACGACACAGGTCAGAACTGGGACGAACTGGCAGAGAATGCTAGTCAAGGCAGGGTTTAAATGGACAGGGTAATGAGAGAAAATTAGAAACAGGTGGGTGCAAATGAGGAGACAAGCAGGTAATTGGAGGAAGTCCAAAAAGGGAAAGAGGCTGGGCCAGAACCTACATGGCTGGGTGAAAGAAAACAGAAATTAAAGACTGTCGTGATCCAGAGCTACCAGCAGAGGCCCTTCGACCCAGTGTTCAGGCCGGATCCTTAACATATCCACGTACCTATCCAAGAGTCTTTTTAGACAGAGAGGCCTTACTATCTGCCAAGATGATCTGGGATGGACCCAGCAGTACTCTCCACAACACAGGATTTCTCTGATCAGCTGGGGCAGAAGCACAAAAGAAGTCAGTGGGCAACTATAAGCACAAGAGGTTCTGCAGATGCTGGAAATCCAGAACAACACACGCACACAATGCTGGAGAAACTCAGCAGGTCAGGCAGCATCTGTGGAGAGGAATAAAGAGTCAACATTTCAGGCTCTGAGCCTACATCAGGACTGGAAAGAAAGGGGGAAGACACCAGAATAAAAAAAGTAGGAGGAAGGGAATGAGAAGGGACGTGGATGCTTTAGAGAGGGTGCAGAAGAGATTTACCAGGATGCTGTCTGGATTGGAGTGCAAGTCTTATGAGGATAGGTTGAGCGATCTAGGACTTCTCCCTTTGGAATGAAGGAGGATGAATGGTGACTCAATAGAGTTGTACAAGATGATAAGAGGCATAGATCGAGTGCAAAGCCAAAGACGTTTTCTCCCCAGAGCAGAAATTTATAAAACAAGGGGGCATAAACACAGAGAGTGGTGTGTTTGTGGAACACCTTGCTGGGGTAGTAGTCGAGGCACATATATCAGGAATAATTAATAGAGAAATGAAAGTCTACTTTGGAGGGAATGGTTGGATAGAATTGAGAGTAGGTTGAAAAGTTGGCTCAACATTATGGTTTGAAGGGCCTGTAATGTGCTGTAATGTACTTCAGTACCGTGTAAAAGTCTTGGGCACATATATATACCTAGGCAGCCTAAGACCTTTGCACAGTACTGTAGTAATTTTATATACGGACTTAACAGCTGTCAAAAAAAACAAATTTCATGTCATATGTGAGTGATGATAAACCTGATTCTGATATGGGTCTCTCTTGTGGAGTGAGAGTGGGAAGGGGGCAGGAATAAAGGAATCATGGTTAGGAAAAGGGGAAAGGAGAGGGAAGGGAGCAGGAAACACCAAAGAGACATTCTGTAATGATCAATAGACCAATTGTTTGGAATCAAATAACCTTATCTGCTGTCTCAGTGCTCGGTGTCTGCACTCGCACCAATTCCCTGTCCCCAGCCCCTGGCACTCTTTCTCTGCCACCAGTCCCTCACCCTTACCATTCCCAACATCCTTTGCTCCCGTCAGATTTAAAACTTGCCCTCCACTCCACATTGACAAATGCAGTACTGTGCAAAAGTCTTTGGCACGCCAGCTATATCTAAGATTTTTGCACATCAATCTATGTTCTGTGTTGCCGATCCTGCTGAGTACTTCCAGCATCTTCTGATTTGGTATTAGATTCCCAGAATTTGCTGTCTTTATTTTTTGATTTTCAACATGAAGGCAGTTGAGAGTGTGACCAAGTGTTCCTGCACAAGCCCCTTCACCCAATTCTGATAGATTGTTACTTCGTCTATCCCCTTTCACTTTCTCCAAGCCTCCTTCAACCAGGTGGCCTGGATTGTGAAGCGACTCGAGGCTTCCAGACATACAACGATCAGATTAAAAGGCACCTGAGAAAGATTATAGGTTCCTTTAATCTATCTTTGCGTACCAAATAATATAGGCTGTCTCAATCTGAAACTCAGATCGTTTAGCTCAGCACAGCTGCCATTGAGCCTCGTGCGATGTCTCGTTTCAAAATTGGCCAGTACATACTTTGTACTGGCAGTGTTGTATCACTAATGATGTGAAATGTGTGCAAAGTAGGGGTTCAGTGTTACACGCACAGTGTGGCAATGATTATAACTTTCACCCCTGAAATCAATTTGCATTTAAAAAGAAATTAGACGGGATATCCAAGACATTAAGAAAACCAGATGGTGGGATGAGTGGATGGTAAAGAGGGAAAATACAATGTTAGCATTCATTTCAAGAGGACTAGAATATAAAAGTAAGCATGTAATACTGAAGCTTTATAAGGCATTAGTCAGACTGCACTTGGAGTATTGCAAGCAGTTTTGGAGACTTATCTAAGAAAGGATGTACTGGCATTGAAGAGGTTTAAGAAAATTATCTGGGTATGACAGGGTTTACATAGGAGGAGCATTTGATGCCTCTGGGCCTGTACTTGCTGGAGTTTTGAAGAATGAGAGGGGATCTCATTGAATATTGAAGGGACTAGAGTGGATGTGAAGAGGATGTTTCCTATAGTGTGGGAGTTTAGGATCGGGATGCACCACCTTGGAATAGAAGGATGTCAAAATAGAAAAGAGATGAATAGGGATGTCTTTAGCTGGAGGGTGGCGAATCTGTGGAATTGGGAGAGGTTTAAACTAATGCGGCAGGAGGATGGGGACCAGGATGATAGCATTGAGGACGAGCCAGCAGGTTTACAAGTAGATGATGGGTGTAACATGAATGTAAGGAAGGACAAGCCGTTGACTGAGTACAAATGCAGACAGAATAAAGAGTTAAATTGTACCACAGAGGCAAAATTCAAAAGGGCGAAGAATGCAGGACTGAAGGTGCTGTATTTAAATACACGTAGCATTCGGAATAAGGTGAGCAAACTCGTGGTGCAATTAGAGATTGGTCGGTATGATGTTGTGAGCATCACTGAGTCATGGCTGAAAAGCGGCCATAGTTCGGAGCTTAACGTCAAAGGACAAACTCTGTATTGAAAGGACAGGGAGGAAGACATAGGCAGTGGTCAGTGGACAAGGTCCCACATGGAAGGTTAGTTAGGAAGGTTCAATCGTTAGGTAGGTATTAATATTGAAATAGTAAAATGGATTCAGCAGTGGCTGGATGGGAGATGCCAGAGAGTGATGGTGGATTACTGTTTGTCAGATTGCAGCCCGGTGACTAGTGGTGTGCCTCAGGGATCTGTACTGGGTCCAATGTTATTTGTCATATACATTAATGATCTAGATGATGGGGTTGTAAATTGGATTAGTAAGTATGCAGATGATACTAAGATAGGTGGCGTTGTGGATAATGAAGTAGGTTTTCAACGCTTGCAGAGAGATTTAGGCTAGTTAGAAGAGTGGGCTGAAAGATGGCAGATGGAGTTTAATGCTGAAAAATGTGAGGTGCTACATTTTGGTAGGACTAATCAAAATAGGACATACATGGTAAATGGTAGGGCATTGAAGAATGCTGTAGAACAGAGTGATCTGGGAATAATAGTGCATAGTTCCCTGAAGGTGGAATCTCATGTAGATAGGGTGGTGAAGAAAGCTTTTGGTATGCTGACCTTTATTAATCAGAGCATTGAGTATAGGAGTTGGGATGTAATGCTGAAATTGTACAAGGCATTGGGGAGGCCAAATTTGGAGTATTGTGTACAGTTCTGGTCACCAAATTATAGGAAAGATGTCAACAAAATAGAGAAAGTACAGAGGAGATTTACTTGAATGTTACCTGGGTTTCATCTCTTAAGTTACAGAGAAAGGTTGAACAAGTTAGGTCTTCATTCTTTAGAGCGTAGAAGGTTGAGGGGGGACTTGATAGAGGTATTTAAAATTATGAGGGGGATAGATAGAGTTGATGTGGATAGGCTTTTTCCATTGAGAGTAAGGAAGATTCAAACAAGAGGACATGAGCTGAGAGTTGTAAACACATCTGTGAGTGTTGCTCTGAGCTGAGAGTTAAGGGGCAAAAGTTTAGGGGTAACACGAGGGGGAACTTCTTTACTCAGAGAGTGGGAGCTGTGTGGAACGAGCTTCCAGAAGAAGTGGTAGAGGCAGGTTCGATTTCGTCATTTAAAAAAAAATTGGATAGCTATATGGACAGGAAAGGAATGGAGCGTTATGGACTGAGTGCAGGTAGATGGGACTAGGTGAGAGTAAGCGTTCGGCACGGACTAGCAGGGCCGAGATGGCCTGTTTCCATGCTGTAATTGTTATATGGTTATATGGTGGTGTGGATTTGTTGGTAAGAGATGGAATTACATCTTTAGAAAGAGGTGACATAGGGTCAGAGAATGTTGAGTCTTTGTGGGTGGAGTTAAGAAATTGCAAGGGTAAAAAAAAATTATGGGAATCATGTATAGGCCTCCAAATAGTAGCCAAGATGTGGGCTTGAGATTGCAAAGGGAGCTGGAAAAGGCATGTAATAAGGGTAATGACACAATTGTCATGGGGGACTTCAATATGCAAGGGGATTGGGAAAATCAGGTTGATGTCAGATCGCAAGAGAAGGAATTTGTTGAATGCCTACGACATGGCTTTTTGAGCAGCTTATGCTTGAGCCTACTCAAGGAAAGGCTATCTTAGATTGTGCATTGTGTAATAACCCAGATCTTATTGGGGATTTGACGTAAAGGAGGCAGTGATCATAATATGATTGAATTCATACTGCAATTAGAGAAGGAGAAGCATAACTCACATGTAACACTATCACAATAGAATAAAGGGAATTACAGAGGCATGAGAGGGGAGCTTGCCCAGGTGGGTGTAACATGAATGTAAGGTGGGTTAGAGGAGAATGCTGGCAGGAATGATGGCAGAGCAGAGGTGGCTGAAATTTCTGGGAATCTGTCCTTCACAAGGCACAGGACAGATATGTCCCACAGAAGAAGAATCTCTCAAATGGAAGGGGTAGGCAACTGTGGCTGATAAAGGAAGTTAAGGACTGCATAAAAGCCAAGGAAAGGGCATATAAGGTAGCAAAAGTGAGTGGGAAGTTGGATGATTGGGAAGCTTTTAAAATTCAGCAAAAGGCAATTACAATCCAGCAAAAGGCAACTACAAAAGCTATAAGAAGCAAAAAGATGAAATATGAGGGCAGACTATCCAATAATATAAAGCAGGATACCAAAAGTTTTTACAGTTATATAAAAAGTAAAAAGGAGGTGAGAGTTGATATTGGACCACTGGAAAATATCATAGCAAGGTGAGGTTGTAATGGGGACCAAGAAATGGCAGGTGAACTTAATGAGTACTTTGCATCTGTCTTCACTGTGGAAGACACTAGCATTGTGCCAGAGGTGTGTGAATGTCAGGGAGCAGGAGTGAGTGCCATTACTATTACAAAGGAAAAAGTGTTAGGCAAACTCAAAGTCTTAAGTTGGATAAGTCACCTGGACCAGATGGAGTACATCCCAGAGTCCTGAGAGAGGTTGCTAAAGAGATAATGGATGCATTAGTTATGATCTTTCAAGAATTGCTTGATCCTGGTGTGGTCCTGGAGGACTGGAAGTTTCCAAATGTCACTCCACTCTTTTGGAAGGGAGGAAGGTAAAAGAAAGGAAATTATAAGCCAGTTAGCCTAACCTCTGAGGTTGGGAAAGTGTTGGAGTCTATTATTAAGGACGAGGTTTCAAGGTACTTGGAGACTAATGATAAAATAAGTCAAAGTCAGCATGGTTTCTGTAAAGAGAAATCTTGCCTAACAAATCTGTTAGAGTTCTTTGAGGAAGTAACAAGCAGGGTGGACAACGGAGAGGTGGTGGATGTCATTTACTTGGATTTTCAGAAAGCGTTTGATAAAGTGCCACACATGAGGCTGCTTAACAAGATAAAATCCTATGACATTACAGGAAAGATACTGACATAGATAGAGGAATAACTGACTGACAGGACGCAGTGAGTGGGAATAAAAGGAGCCTTTTCTGGTTGGCTGCCAGTGACTAGTGGTGTTCCACAGGGGCAGTATTGGGACTGCTACTTTTCACATTGTTTGTCAATGATTTGGATAATGGAATTGATGGCTTTGTGGCGAAGTTTGCAGATGATACCAAGGTAGGTGGAGGGCTCAGTAGTGCTGAGGAAGCAATGTGATTGCAGCAGGACTTAGACAAATTGGAAGAATGGGCAAAGAAGCGACAGATGGAAGACAGTGTCGGGAAATGTATGATAATGCATTTTGGTAAAAGGAACAATGGTGCAGATTATTATCTAAGTGGGGAGAAAATTCAAACATCAGAAGCACAGAGGGACTTGGGCGTCCTCGTGCAAGACTTCCAGGAGGTTAATTTACGAGTTGAATCTGTGGTAAAGAAGGCAACTGCAATGTTGGCATTTATTTCAAGGGGAATAGAATATAAAAGCAAGGAGATAATGCTGACCCTTTATAAGACACTAGTCAGGCTGCACTTTGAGAATTGTCAACAGTTTTGGGCCCTATATCTCAGAAAGGATGTGTTGTCATTCGAGAGAGTCTAGAGGAGGTCGATGAGGATGATTCCGGGAATGAAGAGTTTAACATTTGAGGTGTGTTTGGTAGCTTTGGGCCTGTACTCACTAGAATTTAGAATAATGTGGGGGAATCTTATCGGAACCTACCGAATCTTGAAAGGACTAGATAGGGTGGACGTGGAGAGGATGTTTCCTATGGTGGGGGTATCCAGAACTAGAGGGCACGGCCTCAAAATTGAGGGCACTCTTTACAACAGAGGTAAGGAGTGATCTTTTTAGCCAGAGAGTAGTGAATTTGTGGAATGCCCTGCCACAGACACCGGTGGTGGCCAGGTTCGTGGGTATATTTAAGGCGGAAGTTGATAGTTTCCTGATCGGTCAGGGCATCAAAGGATATGGTGAGAAGGCAGGCGTATGAGGTTGAGTGGGATCCAGGATCAGCCATGATGGAATAGCAGAGCAGACTCGATGGGCTGAATGGATTCTGCTCCTATGTCTTATGGTCTTATAGCTATGGAGGCCAAGTTGTTGGATATACTTGAAGTGAAAGATGATAGGTTCTTAATTTGTAAGGATGTCAAAGGTTACAGGAAGAAAGCAGGAGAATGAGGTTGAGAGGGATAATAAATCAGCCATGATGGAATGGTGGAGCGGACTCAATGGGACAAATAACCTACTTCTCCTCTTATTTCTTATGGTCTTATGGATGCTATTTGGACAAGTGAACAAGGACTGTCTCTCACATCGCTATTGTTGTAATGGTTTAATTTTAATGCATACATTATGAAAGACAAAATGGTGGATTATTGACTACGTAAAAAGGAAGGGTTAGATTGTTCCAGGAGGAGGTTAAGTTGGCACAACATCATGGGTCAAAGAGCCCATACTGTGCAGTACTGTCTCCTATCTTCTAATTGTGCAGCTTAGTAATACGGAGAGACTCTCAGCCCAAAACATATAGGAGATGGAGGCGGAGTTAAGATGCCATTAAATGGCGACTCCTTTGCTTGCATCTTTGAAACAGCTCATTTTCATCTTTAGTATCTTTATTCTTCCCTTTCAGGGTTCTCTTGAAGACCCTGACCTGGAGTTACACGCTGACTTCAGCTCTTTGCAGGAATGGGACCCGTTCTCGGGGTTTCAGGACTGGCCATTATTCAGCACGCCAAGGGTTCGGCCTGAGATTCCAGCTCGTATTTGGAAGCCTAAGATCTTGGGGTTCTGGAGATGGGTGGATTGAGGGTTGGTGTCACGCCAGAAGACCCACGTGTCATCAGGGGAGTCGGAAAATCTACTGCTCTTTGAGATCTTCAGGCACAGAGCTCAAAAAAAGCAACGTATTAGACTTTCAAGATCGTAAACCAACGAGTTCATTGTTACGTCTCCCTGCTCACTGGGAAAATGGAGACACCTCCCTCTCCCTTATTAGAGAGAGAGAGAACCTGTGGTATGTCGAATGCTGGTTGAAACATGAAGTCTTTGGGGTAACTGCAAGTCTGTGTCTTTGCTATTGCTTTGTTCACACTGAGTGTTCGGTCATGGTGCCGATTTGTTTTTTGCTTGTGGGGGGAGGGGGATTGTAGCTTGCTGCTGCTTACACACGGGAGGGAGGGGAGCTGGGGGGTACCTTGGGGTTCTCACGTTTAACAGTTCTTCATTCTTTGGGGGCACTTCTCTGTTTTCGTGGATGTTTGCGAAGAAAAAGCATTTCAGGATGTATATTGTATACATTTCTCTGACACTAAATTGAACCTTTCAACCTTTGAAAACAATGACTCTTTTTTCCTCTCCTTAGGTGTTGTTTGACGTGCTGAGTTCCTCCAGTATTTTGTATGTGTTGCTCTGACTTGCTGGGGTTTTGTTTGCTTCACCAGATTTCAGCATCAGTAGTCCTTACTACCTCCATGTTTCAATGCTGAATGAGTTCCCCCACTAGTTTTCATCTTATTGCAGTTCCCATCTTTTTTCTCTGTCCATTATTTTACCTTTACCCAAATGAGCCTAACATGTCTCCCACAGCTGTCCATACAGTATTTCATCTGTTATTAGGAAAACTACTTCACCTTTTCACTCCCTTAGAGCAGAGAATGTTACGGGGAGGGGGAGGGGAACTTAATAGATCTGCTTGATAAACCAAAAGAAGTTTTTAAGTTAACAGTTTGGCGCCAACTGTGTCCCTGGGAGGTGAATCAATAAATCAAGATCATCAAAAGAACAAGAGGAGAAATAAGTAGAAATCATTTCACACAAAGGGTTGTTACGACCCCGTGTGCACTTCCACAGACAATGGAAACAGTTTCCATAGGAACTTTCTAAAAGCATTGGGAAATGCCTTTAAAGAGAACGAAAATGTAAGGTTTGGTGGAAAATAACACTGAGGTGTGGAATAGAATTGATTAGCACTTTGAAATGGACAGCATTAGTACACTGGACTTCCCCTGTGCTCCCTGATTATCTGTTGTACTGTTACAGTGCCATCAGCTTAATGAATGAAACTAGATTTATGCACTAGCATCGTGATGAAAGAGCATTGACCTGAAATGTCTGTTCTGTCTCCCTGTCCACCGATGTGTCTGCTTTGTGGAGCATGTCTACCATTTTCTGCTTTTATCTTTATCCTGTAATAGGATCAGAATCAAAGTCACGTTTATTATCACTGGCGTACCTCGTGAAATTTGTTGTTTTGTGGCAGAAGTCCAGTGCAAGGCATAACATTTTACACAAAGTTATAACAGCGAAGTTGGGTTAATGCAGGGGTCCCCAACCTTTCTCGCACCATGGACCAGTTTAATATTGACAATATTCTTGCGGACCGGCCGACCGGTGGGGGGGGGGGTAGGGTTGCCAATGGACAAGAGTAGCAGTCGAATACGTTGAGATTACCCCTAGAAAGACTACAATGACCATAAGGCCTTACGCGGGCACCAGTGCACATGCGTGGCCTACAGATATTTTTTCCCATCCCTCCTTCTACAAATAGTTTTCGGCGATTCTGTTGGGGGGGTGGGGGGTGTTAATCACGACCGGAATATAGGTGATAAATGGCTAATACATTCAATTTTGTTTCTAAAAGAGTTTATCTGACAAATTTAATATTAAACACACAGGGCATATTTTCCACACATGAATATAGTGATAAGTCAATTATCAGGGGAGGACAGGGGAGCTTGAAGTAAGTATTGAACGAACTTCCAGTAGAAGTGGTAGAGGCAGGTTCGATATGATCATTTAAAGAAAAGTTGGATAGGCATATGGACAGGAAAGGAATGGAGGGTTATGGGCTGAGTGCAGGTCGGTGGGACTAGGTGAGAGTAGCGTTCGGCACGGACTAGAAGGGCAGAGATGGCCTGTTTCCGTGCTGTAATTGTTATATGGTTATACAATGAAGTCAATAGCATCATAACATTTTAAGTAACCTTTGGATATTAAACACACAGCACATATTTTCTCCGTATGAACACATAAAATCATTGCAACACACCAATATCGCTGAATCAGTGGGAGCCCTGGGCTTGTTTCCCTGCAACAAGACGGTCCTATCGAGGGGTGATGGGAGACAGCAATTCCCGAAGAGGGTTCCTGATGTCCAGTCTATTCCGCAATTTAGTTTTCGTTGCATTCATTGCAGAAAACTCCGCTTCGCAGAAAAATGTTGGAAATGAAAGCAACGTTTTCAGTGCTTTCGTGGTTATCTCAGGATATTTAGCCTTGACTTTAATCCAGAATGCTGGCAGAGATGTTATGTCAAACATACTTTTCAGCCCGCCGTCATTTGCAAGCTCGAGAAGTTGATCTCCTTCCCGCGCTGACATGGATGACGCGTGCGTAATGACCTCGCGTGTGTTCAAGTTCAACAGTGGGTGTGACAGGGAATGAGGAAAGGTGTAGCTGAGTCATATCGCCAAATCATATCGTTTCCTCGCAGCCCGGTAGCGCATGCTTTGCCGCCCGGCACTGGTCCGCGGCCCGGTGGTTGGGGACCGCTGGGTTAATGGACCGTTCTGGAACCTGAAGGCAGAGGGGAAGAAGCTGCTCCTAAAATGATGAGCTCCTGCACCTCCTCCCTGATCGTAGCAATGAAAAGAGGGCATGTCCTGGGTGTTGAAAGTCCTTAACGATGGATGCTGCCTTCCTGAGACACCCCCTCTTGAAGACGTACTTGATGCTGGGAGGCTTGTGCCCACAATGGAGATGGTTGAGTCTACGAGCCTGTGCAGCCTCTTCCGAGCCTCCACATCAGACGGTGATGCTACCAGTCAGAATGCTCTTCACTGTACATTCCTAGCTAATAATGTGAAATGACACCTATCACTGTACTGGGATGGAAGCCCATCCACTTCACACACGTAAATCCTCGATGGTGATTACACAGGTCGACAAGACAGATAAAAGCTGCAGTCTGAAGCATTAACCAATCTGCTGAAGGAGCTCAGTGTGCATAGGGAAAGGAACTTTCAACACTTCAATGTCCTGATGGAGGGTTTTCTGCACCGGATCACCATCCCCAGAGATACTGCTCGACCCACTGTCAGATGGCACATGAGATAGAGGCCTCTATGGGTCTGTGGGGTTTTTATGGCAAGACACAGAAGCAGATCGTCAGGCCTTTCTTCCACACAGATACTGCTGCTGCCCAGGTTGGGTCTGAACTCAGGACCATCTGCCTCAAAGTCCACCACACCACCAGCCGGTCCAGTGTAGATGTAGTGATGCCATTAAGGAGATTCACGAGGATGTAGCTGAAACAGGAGGGACTGGGGAGAAGTTGAGCTGTTAGGGTGTTTTCATTGGCCTGTTGAATGGGGGTGATTTTATGAAGGTGTATAAAATGATGAAGGGGTGAATGGACAGTCTTTCTCCCCAGTGTTGAGGAATAAAGAACTGGAGTTAGAGATATGCTTAGGGTAGGAGGGGAGAGGTTCATTAGGAACCTGGGGGAAGGGGCAACATTGTCACCCAGAGTGTGATTCATATATAGAAGAAACTGAGATTAGAGGGTCACATGTACATTGAAACGTACAGTGAAGCACACTGTTTGCGACAGATCACATCGGGGGGAATTGCGATGGGCAGCCAAGTGTTACCACACTTCCAGTGCTAACACAGCATGCCCACAACTCACTAACCCTAATGATATGGCTTTGGAATGTGAGAGGAAACCAGAGCACCCGGGGAAAATACGTGTGTCATGGGGAGAATGAACAGACAGCAGCGGGAATCGAACGCCGATCTTAGAGCGGGTGTTGAAAAGCATTGTGCCAACTGCTAGGCTACCGTGCCACCCTATCATGTACTGTGCTCTCTCCGTATTGACCTGCCGGAAGAGGCAAGTACATAACAATATTTAAAAGGTGCTTGGACAGGCAATTTGGCAGGAAAGGGTTAGAGAGTATGTGTCAAGTACTGCAAATGGGAATATTGGTTGCCATGGAAAACTAGGCCCGAATAGCCTGCTTCCATGCTCTATAACTCTATGAATCTGATAACGATGAGGCTGAGAAATGACATCGCACACACACAGCTTTCACTAACACCAGCCATCTATGAAATTAACCATTAAGCAGCATCTCAAATTGATCAATATAAAAATTGTTCAGGTTGGTCCACAGAGACAATTAAGTTATATTCCTTTTATCTTGCAGTTTAGGCCAATGAAAGAGATGACTTGATAATTTCCATTGTAGTTCATAGAAACATAGAAACATAGAAAATAGGTGCAGGAGTAGGCCAATCGGCCCTTCGAGCCTGCACCGCCATTTATTATGATCATGGCTGATCATCCAACTCAGAACCCAGCCTTCCCTCCATACCCCCTGACCCCTGTAGCCACAAGGGCCATATCTAACTTCCTTTTAAACATAGCTAATGAACTGGCCTCAACAGTTTGCTGTGGCAGAGAATTCCACAGATTCACCACTCTCTGTGTGAAGAAGTTTTTCCTAACCTCGGTCCTAAAAGGCTTCCCCTCTATCCTCAAACTGTGACCCCTCATTCTAGACCTCCCCAACATCGGGAACAATCTTCCCGCATCTAGCCTGTCCAATCCCTTTAGGATCTTATACGTTTCAATCAGATCCCCCCTCAATCTTCTAAATTCCAACGAGTACAAGCCCAGTTCATCCAGTCTTTCTTCATATGAAAGACCTGCCATCCCAGGAATCAATCTGGTGAACCTTCTTTGTACTCCCTCTATGGCAAGGATGTCTTTCCTCAGATTAGGGGACCAAAACTGCACACAATACTCCAGGTGTGGTCTCACCAAGGCCTTGTACAACTGCAGTAGTACCTCCCTGCTCCTGTACTCGAATCCTCTCGCTATAAATGCCAGCATACCGTTCGCCTTTTTCACCGCCTGCTGTACCTGCATGCCCACTTTCAATGACTGGTGTATAATGACACCCAGGTCTCGTTGCACCTCCCCTTTTCCTAATCGGCCACCATTCAGATAATAATCTGTTTTCCTATTTTTGCCACCAAAGTGGATAACTTCACATTTATCCACATTAAATTGCATCTGCCATGAGTTTGCCCATGTTTCAAATAGAAACTGGGTTTTTAAAGCACTTTCCTGAATCCTAGGGAAGTCCAAAATACAGTGGGTCATCAGAAGGCAAGTTTAATTTCTGCATCTGTGTGGGGACATACCAGTGTTTAATTAACTGGTCAGTGGTTCAGAGGTAATTAGTAATTCAGTCAACTGCATTACCATAGACCATAAGACACAGGAACAGAATTAGGCCATTCGGACCATCAAGCCTGCTCTACTGTTCGATCTTGGTTGAGTTATTATCCCTCTCAGCCCCATTCTCCTGCCTTCTCCACATAATCTTTGATGCCCTGACTAATCAAGAACCTATTGACCTCTGCTTTCAATATATCCAATGACTTGGCCCACACTGCCATATGTGGCAAAGAATTCCACAGGCTGAATTATGGAATTTGAAAGCTGAATTATAGGGTTATAGAAATAGTCTGAACAAGACCTCACCAGGCTGGTGGTCAGAAGGGACTCCCAGTCAAATCCTTCCCACATTATTGGAAAATCACTCCCACTGTATCCTCCCCCTGGGAGCACTGAAGCAGGGACAACTTGGTCACTCGCCTCTTTGTGGGTTGTGGGTTGTGGGTTTGCTAAGAGGGTGTGGAGAAAGATGAAGGGGCTTGTTTCAAAGATCATCTGAGCAGCTGTGTGACAGAGGACTGTCTGATCTATGGGTTATGCGGAGAAAGGTACAAAGAGACAGACGTCAAGTGCTGCTGTCAGATCATCGGCTCGGTGAAAGACACCCCTTGGTCTGTCAGTACATTGAGATGTCCATGGAGGAATGCTGCTGACTGGCACATTCTAGGCTGCAGGAGCACACGCTGAGGAACACAAGGAAGTTCAGTGTATCTACGGCCAAAGGCTCGCTGGGGAAGGCCCACAGTAGAGAGCTCTTCCTTTACCAGAGAAGGAAGGACTGGGTTGGGTGCGGAACTCAGCAGGCCAGGTAGCATCTGTGGGAAAAAGTCCAGTCGATGTCTCTGACCAAAACTCTACAGCAGGACTGGAGAAAAAAAAGCTGAGATGTAAGAGGTTTGTGGGGGGGGGGGGGTGGTGCTTGAGAACTGCCAGGTGATAGATGAAACCCGGAGGGGGAAGGACGAAGTGAAGAGCTGGGAAGTTGATTGGTGAAAGAGACAGAAGACCATGGAAGAAAGGAAAGGGGGAGGAGCACCAGAGGGAGGCGATGGGTAGGCGAGGAGCTCAGGTGAGGGAGGGAAATGGGGATGGGGAATGGTGAAGTGTTGGGGGGGAAATTCCAGAAGCTTGAGAAAATGTTCATGCCATCAGGTTGGAGGCTACCAAAACAGAACATAAGCCGTTGTTCCTCCAATCTAAATGTGGCCTCATCGCGACAGTAGAGGAGGCCATGGATGGACATATCGGAATGGGATTGGGAAGTGGAATTAAAATGGGCGGTCACTGGGAAATCCTCCTTGTTCCGGTCGACGATGAACTGGTCTCACCGATATACAGGAGGCCACACTGGGAGCACCGGATATAGATGATCCCAAAAGACTCACAGGTGAAGTGTCGCCTCACCTGGAAGGACTTTAGGGGCCCTGGATGGTAGTGAGGGAGGAGGTGGAGGGGCTGGTGTAGCACTTGTTCTGGTTGTAAGGACAAGTGCCAGGAGGGAATGTAGTGTCTCCTTGCACTCAAGTTCTACAGTCCCAGTAACATCCTTGTGAATTGAGAAGTTTAATGCTGACCTTAGCAGTGACAAACTGGGGTTATCCTCAGAGAATATACAGCCATTTCTGTGATACCTGAGGCTCAAGGTGCAAGTGGCAACGTATTCAAACCATCACGGGCTACAGTCGACCCTGTGTGTTAATGACAGTGACAGATCTCTTCCTTATATGCTGAATGTTGTTTTACCCTCAGTGCGATGCACAGAATGACAAGCTGAAGAGGAAGCTCCCCCGCAACCCAGGAGGAATAGGCACTCTGTCTGGTGACAGCTAATGTGAGGAAGACCCCAGTGAGGGTCAACCCACAGAAGGCTGTGGGGGCTGATAATGTACCTAGTTTAGACTGACGCTGTAAAAGGGTGGTATTGCTTCAGTATTAAGTTGCTGCTTCTGAGCCGTAGTGATATTGAAAGATTTTAGTTTGAGGGTTTTAGTTAACGGCCGTGTTTGCCTAGTATTATTATTTTTCCTTTTGTTCTGCACGGTTCTTATCAAAGTGCAGTGAACTGTTCAATCTGCTTCTGCACTTGGGGCATCACCACACATCTTTGTCAAACAGGCCCTTTGGCCCTACTGACCCATTCTGACCACAGCACCCTCTGCTGGTTCCAGACGTGTGCATTCAACCCATAATCTCCAAGCCCCTCCCCACCACCACCTATCCAAATGCCTTGAAATTTTGCAGTTGCACCTACCTCGAACATTTCCTCTGGCAGCTCACGTCAGGTACTTACAACTCTCCCTGTAAAGAAATAACCTCCCTGGTTAGGACGAGGAGGGGGAAGGATGAAGTGAAGAGCTGGGAAGTTGATTGGTGAAAGAGACAGAAGGCCATGGAAGAAAGGAAAGGGGGAGGAGCACCAGAGGGAGGCGATGGGTCGGCGAGGAGATCAGGTGAGAGAGGGAAACGGGGATGGGGAATGGTGAAGTGTTGAGGGGGAAATTATGTGAAGAAAAAAAGGATGACAGGAGTGAAGGTAGGACCGATTAGAGATAAAGGTGGGAAGATGTGCCCAGATGCTGTGGAAGTGAGCGAGGTCCTCAATGAATACTTCTCTTCGGTATTCACCAATAAGAGGGAAATTGATGATGGTGAGGACAATATGAGTGAGGGTGATGTTCTGGAGCATGTTGATATTAAGGGAGAGGAGGTGTTGGAGTTTTTAAAATACATTAGGACGGATAAGTCCCCGGGGCCTGACGCTATATTCCCCATGCTGCTCCATGAGGCGAGGGAAGAGATTGCTGAGCCTCGGGCTAGGATCTTTATGTCCTTGTTGTCCACAGGAATGGTACCGGAGGACTGAAGGGAGCTGAATGTTGTTCCCTTGTTCAAAAAAGGTAGTAGGGATAGCCCGGGTAATTATAGACCAGTGAGACTTACGTCTGTGGTGGGAAAGCTGTTGGAAAAGATTCTTAGAGATAGGATCTCTGGGCATTTAGAGAATCATGGTCTGATCAGGGACGGTCAGCATGGCTTTGTGAAGGGCAGATCGTGTCTAACAAGCCTGATAGAGTTCTTTGAGGAGGTGACCAGGCATACAGATGAGGGTAGTGCAGTGGATGTGATCTATATGGATTTTAGTAAGGCATTTGACAAGGTCCACATGATAGGCTTATTCAGAAAGTTAGAAGGCATGGGATCCGGGGAAGTTTGGCCAGGTGGATTCAGAATTGGCTTGCCTGCAGAAGGCAGAGGGTGGTGGTGGAGGGAGTACATTCAGATTGGAGGATTGTGACTAGTGGTGTCCCACAAGAATCTGTTCTGGGACCTCTACTTTTTGTGATTTTTATTAACGACCTGGATGTGGGGGTGGAAGGGTGGGTTGGCAAGTTTGCAGACAACACAAAGGTTGGTGGTGTTGTAGGTAGTGTAGAGGATTGTCAAAGATTGCAGAGAGACATTGATAGGATGCAGAAGTGGGCTGAGAAGTGGCAGATGGAGTTCAACCCCAAGAAGTGTGAGGTGGTACACTTTGGAAGGACAAACTCCAAGGCAGAGTACAATGTAAATGGCAGGATGCTTGGTAGTGTGGAGGAGCAGAGGGATCTCGGGGTACATGTCCACAGATCCCTGAAAGTTGCCTCACAGGTGGTTAGGGTAGTTAAGAAAGCTTATGGGTGTTAGCTTTCATAAGTCGAGGGATAGACTTTAAGAGTCGCGATGTAATGATGCAGCTCTATAAAACTCTGGTTAGGCCACACTTGGAGTACTGTGTCCAGTTCTGGTCACCTCACTATAGGAAGGATGTGGAAGCATTGGAAAGGGTACAGAGGAGATTTACCAGGATGCTGCCTGGTTTAGAAAGTATGCATTATGATCAGAGATTAAGGGAGCTAGGGCTTTACTCTTTGGAGAGAAGGAGGATGAGAGGAGACATGATAGAGGTGTACAAGATAATAAGAGGAATGGATAGAGTGGATAGCCAGCGCCTCTTCCCCAGGGCACTACTGCTCGGTACAAGAGGACATGGCTTTATGGTAAGGGGTGGGAAGTTCAAGGGGGATATTAGAGGAAGGTTTTTTACTCAGAGAGTGGTTGGTGTGTGGAATGCACTGCCTGAGTCAGTGGTGGAGGCAGATACACTAGTGAAGTTTAAGAGACTACTAGACAGGTATATGGAGGAATTTAAGGTGGGGCTTGTATGGGAGGCAGGGTATGAGGGTTGGCACAACATTGTGGGCCGAAGGGCCTGTACTGTGTTGTACTATGTTCTATGTTCTAAATTCCACCACACATTAGGGGAAAGGTAAAATGGATAATTAAGCTACTGTACCATGTATCTTTGAGATGAAACCTACAATGTCACAGAGAGAATGTGTAAACGTCATGCAGAAATTTTATCACCCATTGAATCTCACTTTGGGATTGGTTTATTATTGTTGCATTTACTGAGATATAGTGAAATGTTTGTCTTGCATACTGTTCATACAGATCAAATAATTACATAGTGCATTGTAGTAAAACAATAGATTCAGATTGAGATTTATTTATTACATGTACATAGAAACATATGGTAAAATGAGCTGTTTCACTGCAAAAATAATACAGAATAAAGTGGCTGCATTTGGATATCGTGTTCCATTTTGGTCACCCTGCTATAGGAACAATGTCATCAAGCTGGAAAGAGTGCAGAAAAGATCCAGGAGATGTTGTCAGGACTCAGAGGACTAGATTATGGGGAGAGGTTGAGCAAGTTGGGATGGTATGTATCGGAATGAGGGAGAATGAGGGGCGATACTATGAGGGGCTTAGACAGGGTGAACTTTTTCCCAGATTTGGGAAATTAAGAACTAGAAGCCATAGATTTAGGTTGAGAGGAGTGAGATTTAATAAGAACTTGAAGGGCAACTTTTTCACCCAGAGAGTGGAACTGGTTGAGACAGATACACTAGCAATGTTCATAACACACTTGTCCAGCTACATGGATAGGAAAAGTTTAGACTAAGGGATACGGGTCAAATACAGGCAAACACAATACACAAGTGCCAACACAAAGAAGGCACGATAATGCCTCTATTTTCTTAGAAGTTTTCATAGATTTGGCATGTTATCAAGAACTTCGACAGACTCCACAGAGGGAGTATACCAACAGATTGCATCACAGCTCGGTATGGAAACATCAATGTCCAGGAATGGCAAAGTATATGCAAAGTGGTGGACACAGCCCAGTCCGTCACAGGCAAAACTCGCCCCACGGAGCACCGCCACAAGAGATTAGCACGCGTCATTAAAGACCCCTCCCATACAGGCCATGCACCATTCTCGCAAATGCCATCAGGCAGGAGGTACAGAACCCTTAGGACCCACACCACCTGGTTCAGAAAGAGTTATTATCCGACAACCACCAGGCTCCTGAACCGGCGTGCGTAACTTCACTCACCACTGTTCTGAACTGATTCAACAACCTACAGACTCACTTTCAAGGACTCTAAACTCATGCCGTCGGTATTATTTTCTTATTTGCAAAGTTTGTTTTCTTTTGCACATTGATTAGTTGTCAGTCTTTGACTGTTTATGTATAGTTTGTGTGAAATTTTATTTTTTTTCTCCTGTAAATCCCTGCAGGAAAATTAATCTGAAAGCAGGATGTGGAAGCATACAGTGTTCATAAAAAAAATTCTCCCCCTTTGGAAGTTTTCATGGTTTATTTTTTACAACATTGAATCACAATGGATTCAATTTGGCTTTTTTGACACTCAACAGAAAAAGACTTTCATGTCAAAATGAAAACAGGTTTCTACAAAGTGATCTAAATTAATTACAAATATAAAACACAAAATAATTGATTGCATAAGTATTCACCCCCCTTTCATATGACACACCAAACCATCACTGGTGCAGCCAATTGGTTTTAGAAGTCACATAATTAGTTAAATGGAGATCTGTTGTTGGAGACCTGTGTGCAGTCACGGTGTTTCAATTACACCTGCAACTGGAAGGTTCAACTGTTGATGAGTCAGTATCCTGGCAAAACTACACCATGAAGACAAAAGAACACTCCAAGCAACTCACTAGAAAGGTTATTGAAAAGCACAAGTCAGGAGATGGATACAAGAACTTTTCCAAGCCACTGAATATCCTTTGGAGTACTGTTAAATCAATCTTCAAGAAATGGAAAGAATATAGCACAGTTGTAAATCTGTCTACTCTCAAAACCTGAGTGAGTGTGCAAGAAGGGGACTAGTGTGGGAGACCAACAAGAGACCTATGACAACTCTGGAGGAGTTACAAGCTTTGGTGACTGAGATGGGAGTGACTGTTGCCCGGGTGCTTCACCAGTCACAGCTTTATGGGAGAGTGGCAAAGAGAAAGTCACTGTTGAAAAAAACCTCACATGAAGTCTCAGCTAGAGTTTGCCAGAAGGCATGTGGGAGACTCTGAAATCAATGTTCTATCAAAGGTTCTATGGTGTGATGAAAGCAAAATAGTCATTAGACTAAATGCTACGTTTGGCATAAGCCAAACACTGCACATAATCAAAAACACACCACCCCTACTGTGAATCGTGGTGGTGGCTGCATCGTACTGTGGGGTTGCTTCACTGCAACAGGCCCTGGAAGGCTTTTGAAGGTAGAGGGTAAAATGACTGCAGCAAAATACGGGGAAATCCTGGAGGAAGACCTGATACAGTCTGGAAGATAACTGCAACTTGGGAGAAGATTTGTTTTCCAGCAAGACAATGACCCCAAGAATAAAGCCAAAGCTACACAGGAATGCCTTAAAAACAAAATTAATGTCCTGGAGTGGCCAAGTCAGAGTCCATACCTGAATCCAATTGAAAATTTGTGGCTGGATTTGTAAAGGGCTGTTCGCTCACAATCCCCATGCATTCTGACAGAGCTTGAGCAGTTTTGTAAAAAAGATTGGGGAAAAATTGCTGTGCCTTATTATTTTGCGTTTTATATTTTTAATTAATTTAGATCTGTTTGTAGAGATCTATTTCCACTTTGACATGAAGGAGTCTTTTTATAGACAATAGGTGCAGGAGAAGGCCATTCGGCCCTTCGAGCCAGCACCACCATTCACTGTGATCATGGCTGATCATCCACAATCAGTATCCAGTTCCTGCCTTATCCCTATAATCTTTGATTCCACAATCTTTAAGAGCTCTATCCATCTCCTTCTTGAAAACATCCAGAGACTTGGCCTCCATTGCCTTCTGGGGCAGAGCATTTCACATATCCACCACTCTCTGGGTGAAAAAGTTTTACCTCAATTCCGTTCTAAATGGCCTACCCCTTATTCCTAAACTGTGGCCTCTGGTTCTGGACTCACCCATCAGCGGGAACATGCTTCCTGCCTCCAGCGTGTCCAATCCCTTAATTCTGTTGGAAAAAAGCCAAATTAAATCCACTGTGATTCAATGTTGTAAAACAATAAAATATTAAAACTTCTGGGGAGGGGGGGAATGTTAATACTTTTTATAGGCACTGTATAAGTACTTTGTTAATAAATTTACTTAAACTTTGAAATGGGACTAGCTTAGATGGAAATCTTGGCTGGCAGGGGCTAGTTGACTGAAGGGCCTCGTTCTGCACTGTATGCTCTGTGACCCTTTGACATGCTCCCTTTGATTGGTCAGGACCTCCCCACAATCTACTTCCAGTAACTGAAGTAAGCTGTTCTAGAGTTTATTTTCACGGGCAGCAACATGGCAACCTCTGCCTCACCGCTCCAACAGTTCAATCCTGACCTCTGCTGATGCCTGTGTGAAGTTTGAGCATACCTTCCATTGATAGAACAGGAAAAGAAATGCATATTCACTCTGATGAAGATGCTTCACCCTGAAACTTTATTAACTGTTTCTCTTCCCACAGATGCTCCTTGACCCGCTGAATACTTCCAGTATTTTCTGGTTTTGAGTCAGCCTTCCAACATCAGCAGTTTCCTGTTTTGATTTTCACATTCCATAACAACGTGGGGTTCTCCCACATCCTGAACAGTGCAGGTCCGTAAGTCAACTAGCCAGAATACCTTGCGTTTAATACGCCAGGTTAGCACCCAGTGGCAGGCATCAGGGCAGAGTAAGTCAGAGAGGCGCAACAAGCAGTGTACAGCAGGAACTCAGCCACTCAAGCAGCGTTTGTGGAAGGAAAGGGGTTGTCAATGCTTCAAGTCGAAACTCTGTATCTAGACCTGTGTTGAGCTCCTCCAGCTGACTGCTTGTTGCTCCAGATCCCAGCATGTAGCCTTTTATCTCTCCTACATTAGACAGGAAATTAGTGGGAAATGGGGTTGCTTCCTGATAAACTGTCCTACGTACACAGTAAAGCTGGATTTGGACGAGAGAAAGAGAACCCCTTGCCCCTCCTCTGTGTAGCTTTGGCCAGTTCAGAGGATATATTTATCCACACACGATAAAAGACACTATCAGAAGTCGATAGAAGAAAGCCAGTTTACTTTTGGTGACTGAACAAATGATAAGTTCCATCACAGATTAATGGGATGTTAGGGAAACCTCAACCAAAAGACTATTAAATCTTCAGCTTTCAATGTCCAAGTGGAGAGAGACATTTTGCAATTACATGGTGATTCTGAAAGCGCTGAAGTAAGGGTAAATTGAAATGTATCAGGCTGTGACACAGCCTCAATTACACTTTGTTGCAGAAGCCAATTATCACACTCCCGACACTTTAAAAAGACTTGTATGTCTATGGTGCATTTCACATCTCTTTCAAAATGTACAAAATACATTTTACACTCACAGAAGTACTTTCTAATCTGCAGTCACTGTAGTAATGCAAGAAGCTGATTTGTGCACAAGAAAATCTCACAAGCAGCAAAATGATAGTCTACCTTCAGTGGCCACTTTATTAGATACTTGCCGCTCATAATAAAGTGGCCACTCAGTGTATCTTCAACGTTCAATGTGTTGTGCATTCAGAGATGCTCTTCTGCACACCACTGTTGTAACATGTGGCTATTTGAGTTACTGTCACCTTCCTGTCAGCTTGAACCACTCTGGCCATTCTCCCCTGAACTCGCTCATTAACAAGGCATTCTTGTCCACAGAACTGATGCTCACTGGATTTTTTTTTTGTTTTTCACACCTTTCTCTGTAAACTCTAGCGATCTTTGATGAAAACCCTAATGAGATCAGCAGTTTCTGAAATAATCAAACCACCTCGTCTGGCTCCAACAATCATCCCACAGTCAAAGTCACTGAGATCACATTTTTTCCCCATTCTGATGTTTGGTCTGAACAGTAACGATGGTGGCATTAAATTGGCCCGTCACTGGGAATTAATCACCAGCAGTTTTCATGAATAGTAGCTGGGGGATCTACAGTAATTTACAGTTTTATTTGAAGGTTGATGCTTCCAGCAGTGCAGCACTCTCTCAGTGCACTAGTGGAACTCTCAGCTTGGAACTCAGGACATGACGACTCCAAAACTGAGTGCCGTGCACCAACACCAGCAAATGGACAATGAACACTGAGGCAGGAGACACAAGAGACCACAGATACTGGAATCTGCAGTAAAAGAGAATGGAGCTGCTGAAAAGACTTCTGAAGACATTTGTCCTCAACTCCAATCTAAAGAATCCACCCATTATTCTGTGACTATTGCCCCCGGTTCTTGACGCCTTGTTTGGGGAAACATTCTCAAGGCCTTTCACCTAGACTGAAAGATAGAGGTGAGGGGAAAGGGAGGTGACAAGAACTGTCAAGCAACAGGTCGATCCAGGTGAGGAAAGGTGACAGGCAGATAGTCGGGTGGGGGGGGGGGCACGGTGGCATTGTGATTAGCACAATGCTCTACTGTACTGGCAGACTGCCTGTAAGGAGTTCGTAGGCTCTCCCTGAGACTGCATGGGTTTCCTGCGGGTGCTCTGGTTTCCTCCTACCGTCCAAAGGCATAAAGGTTGAAAGAATAATTGTTCATTGTAAATTGTCCCATGATCAGGTTAGAGCTCCAAATATTGACTGAAGCTGGGAGGTGATAGGCAAAATTGTGGAATCTGATAGGAGGAAGAGTAAATGGAAATAAAGAAGCGGGGTGGAATGAGCAGATGGGACAGTGTATGTGATGGGCAGATGGAACGGGTGTGGAGGATGGACTGTGTATGTGATGGGCAGATGGAATGGGTGTGGAGGATGGACTGTGTATGTGACGGGCAGATGGAACGGGTGTGGAATGAGGACTGTGTATGTGATGGGTAGATGGAATGGGTGTGGAGGGAGGTCAGCGTTTGTGTTTGGCAGATGGAATGTGTACAGTGGAGGGGGGCTGTGTATGTGATGGGCAGATGGAATGGGAACATAGGAGAAGGGACAGTGTATCTGATGGGCAGATGGAACGGGTGTGGAATGAGGACAGTGTATGTGATGTACAGATGGAATGGGAACAGAGGAGAAGGGACAGTGTATGTGATGGGCAGATGGAATGGGTGTGGAGGATGGACTGTGTATGTGATGGGCAGATGGAATGGGTGTGGAATGAGGACTGTGTATGTGATGGGTAGATGGAATGGGTGTGGAGGGAGGTCAGCGTTTGTGTTTGGCAGATGGAATGTGTACAGTGGAGGGGGGCTGTGTATGTGATGGGCAGATGGAATGGGAACATAGGAGAAGGGACAGTGTATCTGATGGGCAGATGCAACGGATGTGGAGGGAGGACTGTGTATGTGATGGGCAGATGGAATGTGTGTGGAGGGAGGACGGTTTATGTGATGGGCAGATGAAATGGGAAGAGTAGAGGGGGGACTGTGTATGTGATGGGCAGATGGAATGGGTGTGGAGGGAGGACTGTATGTGATGGGCAGATGAAATGGGAACAGTAGAGGGGGGACTGTGTATGTGATGGGCAGATGGAATGGGTGTGGAGGGAGGACTGTGTATGTGATGGGCAGATGGAATGGGTGTGAGGTGGAGACTGTGTATGTGATGGGCAAATGGAATGGGTGTGGAGGGAGGACTCTGTATGTGATGGGCAGATGGAATGGGTGTGGAGGGAGGACTCTGTATGTGATGGCCAAATGGAATGGGGGTGGAGGGGGGACTGTGTAAGTGATGGCAGATGGAATGGGTGTTGAGGGAGGACTGTGTATGTGATGGGCAGATGGAATGGGTGTGGAGGGAGGACTGTGTATGTGATGGGCCGATGGAATTGGTGTGGAGGGGTGACTGTTCATGTGACGAGCATATGGAATTGGTGTGGAGGGAGGACTGTGTCTGGATGGGCAGATGGAATGGGTGTGAAGGGAGGACTGTGTATGTGATGGGCAGATGGAATGTGTGTGGAGGGAGGACGGTTTATGTGATGGGCAGATGAAATGGGAAGAGTAGAGGGGGGACAGTGTATGTGATGGGCAGATGGAATGCGAACAGTGGAGAAGGGACGGTGTATGTGATGGGCAGACGGAATGGGTGTGGAGGGAGGACTGTGTATGTGATGGGCAGATGGAATGCGAACAGTGGAGAAGGGACAGTGTATGTGCCGGGCAGATGGAATGGGTGTGGAGGATGGGCTGTGTATGTGATGGGAAGATAAAATGGGAACAGTGGCGGGGGGACACTATGTAATGGGCAGATGGAATGGGAACAGAGGAGAAGGGACAGTATATGTGATGGGCAGATACAACGGATGTGGAGGAGGGACTGTGTTTGTGATGGGCAGGTGCAATGCATGTGGAGGGAGGACTCTGCATCTGATGGGCAAATGGAATGGGGGTGGAAGCGGGGCTATGTAAGTGAAGACAGATGGAATGGGTGTTGAGGGAGTACTGTGTATGTGATGGGCAGAGGGAATGGGTGTGGAGGGAGGACTGTGTCTGGATGGGCAGATGGAATGGGTGTGAAGGCAGGACTGTATGTGATGGGCAGATGAAATGGGAACAGTAGCGGGGGGACTGTGTATGTGATGGGCAGATGGAATGGGTGTGAAGGGAGGACTGTGTATGAGATGGGCAAATGGAATGGATGTGGAGGAGGGACTGTGTATGTGATGGGCAGATGGAATGGATGTGGAGGTGGGACTGTGCATGTGACGGTCATGGAATTGGTGTGGAGGGAGGACTGTGTCTGTGATGGGCAGTTGGAATGGGAACAGTGCAGGGAGGGCAGTGTATGAGAAGGGCAGAAGGAATGGGAACAGTGGAGGGAGGACAGTGTATGTGATGGGCAGATGGAATAGGTGTGAGGTGGGGACTGTGTATGAGATGGGCAGATGGAATGGGAACAGTGGCAGGGATACACTATATAATGGGCAGATGGAATGAGTGTGGAGTGAGGACTATGTATGTGATGGGTAGATGGAATGGGTGTGGAGGGAGAACTGTGTTTGTGATTCACAGATGGAATGTGTACAGTGGAGGGGCAAGGTGTATGTGATGGGCAGATGGAATGGGTGTGGAGCGGAGACAGTGTATGTGATGGGCAGATGGAATGGGTGTGGAGCGGGGACAGTGTATGTGATGGGCAGATGGAATGGGTGTGGAGGGCGGCTGTGTATGTGATGGGCAGATGGAATGGGAACAATGGAGTGGGGACTGTGTATGTGATGGACAGATGGAATGGGAACAGTGGAGGGAGGACAGTGTATGTGATGGGAAGATGGAATGAGAGGGGAGGGGAACAATGTATGTGATGGGTGGATGGAATGGCAACAGTGGAAGGGGGACTGTGTATGTGATGGGCAGATGGAATGGGTGTGGAGTGAGGACTGTGTATGTGCTGGGCAGATGGAATGAGTGTGGAGGATGGACTGTGTATGTGATGGGCAAATGGAATGGATGTGGAGGTGTGACTGTGCATGTGACGGGCAGATGGCATTGGTGTGGAGGGAGGACTGTGTCTGTGATGGGCAGATGGAATAGGAACAGTGCAGGGAGGACAGTGTATGTGATGGGCAGATGGAATGGGTGTGGAGGGAGGACAGTGTATGTGATGGGCAGATGGAATGGGTGTGGAATGAGGACTGCGTATGTGATGGGTAGATGGAATGGGTGTGGAGGGAGGACTGTGTTTGTGATTGGCAGATGGAATGTGTACAGTGGAGGGGGGCTGTGAATGTGATGGACAGATGGAATGCAAACCGTGGAGAAGGGATGGTGTATGTGATGGGCAGATGGAATGGGTGTGAAGGGAGGACTGTGTATGCGATGGGCAGATGGAACGGATGTGGAGGAGGGACTGTGCATGTGATGGGCAGGTAGAATGCATGTGGAGGGAGGATTCTGCATGTGATGGGCAAATGGAATGGGGGTGGAGGCGGGGCTGTGTAAGTGATGGCAGATGGAATGAGTGTTGAGGGAGGACTGTGTATGTGATGGGCAGATGGAATGGATGTGGAGGGAGGACTGTGTCTGGATGGGCAGATGGAATGGGTGTGGAGGGCGGACTGTATGTGATGGGCAGCTGAAATGGGAACAGTAGAGGGAGGACAGTCTATGTGATGGGCAGGTGGAATGCGAACAGTGGAGAAGGGACGGTGTATGTGAAGGCCAAATGGAATGGGTGTGGAGGGAGGACTGTGTATGTGATGGACAGATGGAATGTGAACACTGGTGAAGGGACAGTGTATGTGACGGGCAGATGGAATGGGTGTGGAGGGAGGACAGTGTATGTGATGGGCAGATGGAATGGGTGTGGAATGAGGACTGCGTATGTGATGGGTAGATGGAATGGGTGTGGAGGGAGGACTGTGTTTGTGATTGGCAGATGGAATGTGCACAGTGGAGGGGGACTGTGTATATGATGGACAGATGGAATGCGAACAGTGGAGAAGGGACTGTGTATGTGATGGGCAGACGGAATGGATGTGGAGGGAGGACTGTGTCTGGATGGGCAGATGGAATGGGTGTGGAGGGAGGACTGTATGTGCTGGGCAGATGAAATGGGAACAGTAGAGGGGGAACAGTGTATGTGATGGGAAGGTGGAATGCGAACAGTGGAGAAGGGACGGTGTATGTGAAGCCCAAATGGAATGGGTGTGGAGGGAGGACTGTGTATGTGATAGGCAGATGGAATGTGAACACTGGTGAAGGGACAGTGTATGTGCTGGGCAGATGGAATGGGTCTGGAGGATGGACTGTATATGTGATGGGTAAATGGAATGGATGAGGAGGAGGGACTGTGTATGTGATGGGCAAATGGAATGGATGAGGAGGAGGGACTGTGTATGTGATTGGCAGAAGGAATGGGAACAGTGGAGAGAGGACAGTGTATGTGATGGGCAGATGGAATAGGTGTGAGGTGGGGACTGTGTATGTGATGGGCAGATGGAATGGGAACAGTGGCTGGGGGATACTATGTAATGGGCAGATGGTATGAGTGTGGAGTGAGGACTGTGTATGTGATGGGTAGATGAAATGGGTGTGGAGGGAGGACTGTGTATGTGATGGGCAGATGGAATGGGTATGGAGGGAGGACAGTGTATGTGATGGGCAGATGGAATGGGTGTGGAGGGAGGACTGTGTATGTGATGGGCAGATGGAATGTGAACAGTGGTGAAGGGACAGTGTATGTGAGGGGCAGATGGAATGGGTGTGCAGGGAGGACAGTGTATGTGATGGGCAGATGGAATGGGTGTGGAGGGAGGACAGTGTATGTGATGGGCAGATGGAATGGGTATGGAGGGAGGACAGTGTATGTGATGGGCAGATGGAATGGGTGCGGAGGGAGGACTGTGCATGTGATGCGCAAATGGAATGGGTGTGGAGGTGGGGTTGTGTATGTGACGGGCAAATGGAATGGGTGTGGAGGGGGGCAGTGTATGTGACGGGCATATGTAATGGGTGTGGAGGGAGGACTGTGTATCTGATGGGCAGATGGAACAGATGTGGAGGAGGGACTGTGTATGTGATGGGCAGATGGAACGGATATGGAGGACGGACTGTGCATGTGATTCGCAGATGGAATGGGTGTGGAGGTGGGGTTGTGTATGTAATGGGCAGATGGTATGAGTGTGGAGTGAGGACTGTATATGTGATGGGTAGATGAAATGGGTGTGGAGGGAGGACTGTGTTTGTGATTGGCAGATGGAATATGTACAGTGGAGGGGCAAGGTGTATCTGATGGGCAGATGGAATGGGTGTGGAGGAGGACAGTGTATCTGATGGGCAGATGGAATGGGTGTGGAGGGAGGACTCTGTAAGTGATGGGCAAATGGAATGGGGGTGGAGGCAGGGCTGTGTTTATTGATGGCAGATGGAATGGGTGTGGAGGGAGGACAGTGTATGTGAGGGGCAGATGGAATGGGTGTGGAGGGAGGACAGTGTATGTGATGGGTAGATGGAATGGGTGTGGAGGGTGGACAGTGTATGTGACGGGCAGATGGAATAGGTGTGAGGTGGGGACTGTGTATGTGATGGATAGATGGAATGGGAACAGTGGCGGGGGGACACTATGTAATGGGCATATGGAATGAATGTGGAGTGAGGACTGTGTACGTAATGGGTGGATGGAATGGGTGTGGAGGGAGTACTGTGTTTTTGATTGGCAGATGGATTGTGTACAGTGGAGGGGCAAGGTGTATATGATGGGCAGATGGAATGGGTGTGGAGCGGAGACAGTGTATGTGATGGGCAGATGGAATGGGTGTGGAGGGCGGCTGTGTATGTGATGGGCAGATGGAATGGGTGTGGAGGGGGGACAGTGTATGTGATGGGCAGATGGAATGGGTGTGGAAGGCGGCTGTGTATGTGATGGGCAGATGGAATGGGAACAATGGAGGGAGGACTGTGCATGTGATGGACAGATGGAATGGGAGGGGAGGGGGACAATGTATGTGATGGGTGGATGGAATAGGAACAGTGGAAGGGGGACTGTGTATGTGATGGGCAGATGGAATGTGTGTGGAGTGAGGACAGTGTATGTGGTGGGTAGATGGAGGACTGTGTATGTGATGGGCAGATGGAATGTGTGTGGAGTGAGGACAGTGTATGTGGTGGGTAGATGGAGGACAGTGTATGTGATGGGCAGATGGACTGGGAGGGGAGGGGGACAATGTATGTGATGGGTGGATGGAATAGGAACAGTGGAAGCGGGACTGTGTATGTGACGGGCAAATGGAATGGGTGTGGAGGGGGGGCTGTGTTTGTGACGGGCAGATGGAATGGGTGTGGAGGGGGGACTGTGTATGTGACGGGCAGATGTAATGGGAGTGGAGGGAGGACTGTGTATGTGATGGGCAGATGGAACGGGAACAGTGGATGATGGATTGTGCATGTGATGGGCAGATGGAACCGATGTGGAGGAGGGACTGTGTATGTGTTGGACAGATGGAATGGGTGTGGAGGGAGGACTGTGTATGTGATGGGCAGATGAGATGGGAACAGTAGAGGGGGGAAAGTGTATGTGATGGGCAGAAGAAATGTGAACAGTGGAGGGAGGACAGTGCATGTGACGGGCAGATGGAATGGGAACAGTGGCGGAGGGACACTATGTAATGGGCATATGGAATGTGTGTGGAGTGAGGACTGTGTATGTGATGGGTAGATGGAATGGGTGTGGAGGGAGTACTCTGTTTGTGATTGGCAGATGGAATGCGTACAGTGGAGGGGCAAGGTGTGTATGATGGGCAGATGGAATGGGTGTGGAGCGGAGACAGTGTATCTGATGGGCAGATGGAATGGGTGTGGAGGGCGGCTGTGTATGTGATGGGCAGATGGAATGGGTGTGGAGGGCGGCTGTGTATGTGATGGGCAGATGGAATGGGAACAATGGAGGGGGGACTGTGCATGTGATGGGCAGATGGAATGGGAACAGTGGCGGGGGGATACTATGTAAAGGGCAGATGGTATGAGTGTGGAGTGAGGACTGTGTATGTGATGGGTAGATGAAATGGGTGTGGAGGGAGGACTGTGTTTGTGATTGGCAGATGGAATATGTACAGTGGAATGGTAAGGTGTATCTGATGGGCAGATGGAATGGGTGTGGAGGGAGGACAGTGTATCTGATGGGCAAAAGGAATGGGGTGGAGGCAGGGCTGTGTAAGTGATGGCAGATGGAATGGGTGTGGAGGGAGGACTGTATCTGGATGGGCAGGTGGAATGGGTGTGGAGGGAGGACTGTGAATGTGATGGGCAAATGGAATGGGTATGGACTGAGGACTGTGTATGTGATGGGTGGATGGAATGGGTGTGGAGGGAGGACAGTGTATGTGATGGGCAGATGGAATGGGTGTGGAGGGAGGACAGTGTATGTGATGGGCAGATGGAATGGGTGTGGAGGGGGGACTGTGTTTGTGACGGGCAGATGGAATGGGTGTGGAGTGGGGGCTGTTTATGTGACGGGCACATGTAATCGGTGTGGAGAAAGGACTGTGTATGCGATGGGTAAATGGAATGGATGAGGAGGAGGGACTGTGTATGTGATGGGCAAATGGAATGGATGAGGAGGAGGGACTGTGTATGTGATTGGCAGAAGGAATGGGAACAGTGGAGAGAGGACAGTGTATGTGATGGGCAGATGGAATAGGTGTGAGGTGGGGACTGTGTATGTGATGGGCAGATGGAATGGGAACAGTGGCTGGGGGATACTATGTAATGGGCAGATGGTATGAGTGTGGAGTGAGGACTGTGTATGTGATGGGTAGATGAAATGGGTGTGGAGGGAGGACTGTGTATGTGATGGGCAGATGGAATAGGTGTGAGGTGGGGACTGTGTATGTGATGGGCAGATGGAATGGGAACAGTGGCTGGGGGATACTATGTAATGGGCAGATGGTATGAGTGTGGAGTGAGGACTGTGTATGTGATGGGTAGATGAAATGGGTGTGGAGGGAGGACTGTGTATGTGATGGGCAGATGGAATGTGAACAGTGGTGAAGGGACAGTGTATGTGAGGGGCAGATGGAATGGGTGTGCAGGGAGGACAGTGTATGTGATGGGCAGATGGAATGGGTGCGGAGGGAGGACAGTGTATGTCATGGGCAGATGGAATGGGTATGGAGGGAGGACAGTGTATGTGATGGGCAGATGGAATGGGTGCGGAGGGAGGACTGTGCATGTGATGCGCAAATGGAATGGGTGTGGAGGTGGGGTTGTGTATGTGACGGGCAAATGGAATGGGTGTGGAGGGGGGCAGTGTATGTGACGGGCATATGTAATGGGTGTGGAGGGAGGACTGTGTATCTGATGGGCAGATGGAACAGATGTGGAGGAGGGACTGTGTATGTGATGGGCAGATGGAACGGATATGGAGGACGGACTGTGCATGTGATTCGCAGATGGAATGGGTGTGGAGGTGGGGTTGTGTATGTAATGGGCAGATGGTATGAGTGTGGAGTGAGGACTGTATATGTGATGGGTAGATGAAATGGGTGTGGAGGGAGGACTGTGTTTGTGATTGGCAGATGGAATATGTACAGTGGAGGGGCAAGGTGTATCTGATGGGCAGATGGAATGGGTGTGGAGGAGGACAGTGTATCTGATGGGCAGATGGAATGGGTGTGGAGGGAGGACTCTGTAAGTGATGGGCAAATAGAATGGGGGTGGAGGCAGGGCTGTGTTTATTGATGGCAGATGGAATGGGTGTGGAGTGAGGACAGTGTATGTGAGGGGCAGATGGAATGGGTGTGGAGGGAGGACAGTGTATGTGATGGGTAGATGGAATGGGTGTGGAGGGTGGACAGTGTATGTGACGGGCAGATGGAATAGGTGTGAGGTGGGGACTGTGTATGTGATGGATAGATGGAATGGGAACAGTGGCGGGGGGACACTATGTAATGGGCATATGGAATGAATGTGGAGTGAGGACTGTGTACGTAATGGGTGGATGGAATGGGTGTGGAGGGAGTACTGTGTTTTTGATTGGCAGATGGATTGTGTACAGTGGAGGGGCAAGGTGTATATGATGGGCAGATGGAATGGGTGTGGAGCGGAGACAGTGTATGTGATGGGCAGATGGAATGGGTGTGGAGGGCGGCTGTGTATGTGATGGGCAGATGGAATGGGTGTGGAGGGGGGACAGTGTATGTGATGGGCAGATGGAATGGGTGTGGAAGGCGGCTGTGGTATGTGATGGGCAGATGGAATGGGAACAATGGAGGGAGGACTGTGCATGTGATGGACAGATGGAATGGGAGGGGAGGGGGACAATGTATGTGATGGGTGGATGGAATAGGAACAGTGGAAGGGGGACTGTGTATGTGATGGGCAGATGGAATGTGTGTGGAGTGAGGACAGTGTATGTGGTGGGTAGATGGAGGACTGTGTATGTGATGGGCAGATGGAATGTGTGTGGAGTGAGGACAGTGTATGTGGTGGGTAGATGGAGGACAGTGTATGTGATGGGCAGATGGACTGGGAGGGGAGGGGGACAATGTATGTGATGGGTGGATGGAATAGGAACAGTGGAAGCGGGACTGTGTATGTGACGGGCAAATGGAATGGGTGTGGAGGGGGGGCTGTGTTTGTGACGGGCAGATGGAATGGGTGTGGAGGGGGGACTGTGTATGTGACGGGCAGATGTAATGGGAGTGGAGGGAGGACTGTGTATGTGATGGGCAGATGGAACGGGAACAGTGGATGATGGATTGTGCATGTGATGGGCAGATGGAACCGATGTGGAGGAGGGACTGTGTATGTGTTGGACAGATGGAATGGGTGTGGAGGGAGGACTGTGTATGTGATGGGCAGATGAGATGGGAACAGTAGAGGGGGGAAAGTGTATGTGATGGGCAGAAGAAATGTGAACAGTGGAGGGAGGACAGTGCATGTGACGGGCAGATGGAATGGGAACAGTGGCGGAGGGACACTATGTAATGGGCATATGGAATGTGTGTGGAGTGAGGACTGTGTATGTGATGGGTAGATGGAATGGGTGTGGAGGGAGTACTCTGTTTGTGATTGGCAGATGGAATGCGTACAGTGGAGGGGCAAGGTGTGTATGATGGGCAGATGGAATGGGTGTGGAGCGGAGACAGTGTATCTGATGGGCAGATGGAATGGGTGTGGAGGGCGGCTGTGTATGTGATGGGCAGATGGAATGGGTGTGGAGGGCGGCTGTGTATGTGATGGGCAGATGGAATGGGAACAATGGAGGGGGGACTGTGCATGTGATGGGCAGATGGAATGGGAACAGTGGCGGGGGGATACTATGTAAAGGGCAGATGGTATGAGTGTGGAGTGAGGACTGTGTATGTGATGGGTAGATGAAATGGGTGTGGAGGGAGGACTGTGTTTGTGATTGGCAGATGGAATATGTACAGTGGAATGGTAAGGTGTATCTGATGGGCAGATGGAATGGGTGTGGAGGGAGGACAGTGTATCTGATGGGCAAATGGAATGGGGTGGAGGCAGGGCTGTGTAAGTGATGGCAGATGGAATGGGTGTGGAGGGAGGACTGTATCTGGATGGGCAGGTGGAATGGGTGTGGAGGGAGGACTGTGAATGTGATGGGCAAATGGAATGGGTATGGACTGAGGACTGTGTATGTGATGGGTGGATGGAATGGGTGTGGAGGGAGG
The DNA here is from genome assembly GCF_963921235.1 of Mobula hypostoma. Lineage (NCBI taxonomy): Eukaryota > Metazoa > Chordata > Chondrichthyes > Myliobatiformes > Myliobatidae > Mobula > Mobula hypostoma. The sequence goes on from NC_086101.1 coordinate 93,309,659, forward strand.
ACAGTGTATGTGATGGGCAGATGGAATGGGTGTGGAGGGAGGACAGTGTATGTGATGGGCAGATGGAATGGGTGTGGAGGGGGGACTGTGTTTGTGACGGGCAGATGGAATGGGTGTGGAGTGGGGGCTGTTTATGTGACGGGCACATGTAATCGGTGTGGAGAGAGGACTGTGTATGCGATGGGTAAATGGAATGGATGAGGAGGAGGGACTGTGTATGTGATGGGCAAATGGAATGGATGAGGAGGAGGGACTGTGTATGTGATTGGCAGAAGGAATGGGAACAGTGGAGAGAGGACAGTGTATGTGATGGGCAGATGGAATAGGTGTGAGGTGGGGACTGTGTATGTGATGGGCAGATGGAATGGGAACAGTGGCTGGGGGATACTATGTAATGGGCAGATGGTATGAGTGTGGAGTGAGGACTGTGTATGTGATGGGTAGATGAAATGGGTGCGGAGGGAGGACTGTGTATGTGATGGGCAGATGGAATGGGTATGGAGGGAGGACAGTGTATGTGATGGGCAGATGGAATGGGTGTGGAGGGAGGACTGTGTATGTGATGGGCAGATGGAATGTGAACAGTGGTGAAGGGACAGTGTATGTGAGGGGCAGATGGAATGGGTGTGCAGGGAGGACAGTGTATGTGATGGGCAGATGGAATGGGTGCGGAGGGAGGACAGTGTATGTCATGGGCAGATGGAATGGGTATGGAGGGAGGACAGTGTATGTGATGGGCAGATGGAATGGGTGCGGAGGGAGGACTGTGCATGTGATGCGCAAATGGAATGGGTGTGGAGGTGGGGTTGTGTATGTGACGGGCAAATGGAATGGGTGTGGAGGGGGGCAGTGTATGTGACGGGCATATGTAATGGGTGTGGAGGGAGGACTGTGTATCTGATGGGCAGATGGAACAGATGTGGAGGAGGGACTGTGTATGTGATGGGCAGATGGAACGGATATGGAGGACGGACTGTGCATGTGATTCGCAGATGGAATGGGTGTGGAGGTGGGGTTGTGTATGTAATGGGCAGATGGTATGAGTGTGGAGTGAGGACTGTATATGTGATGGGTAGATGAAATGGGTGTGGAGGGAGGACTGTGTTTGTGATTGGCAGATGGAATATGTACAGTGGAGGGGCAAGGTGTATCTGATGGGCAGATGGAATGGGTGTGGAGGAGGACAGTGTATCTGATGGGCAGATGGAATGGGTGTGGAGGGAGGACTCTGTAAGTGATGGGCAAATAGAATGGGGGTGGAGGCAGGGCTGTGTTTATTGATGGCAGATGGAATGGGTGTGGAGTGAGGACAGTGTATGTGAGGGGCAGATGGAATGGGTGTGGAGGGAGGACAGTGTATGTGATGGGTAGATGGAATGGGTGTGGAGGGTGGACAGTGTATGTGACGGGCAGATGGAATAGGTGTGAGGTGGGGACTGTGTATGTGATGGATAGATGGAATGGGAACAGTGGCGGGGGGACACTATGTAATGGGCATATGGAATGAATGTGGAGTGAGGACTGTGTACGTAATGGGTGGATGGAATGGGTGTGGAGGGAGTACTGTGTTTTTGATTGGCAGATGGATTGTGTACAGTGGAGGGGCAAGGTGTATATGATGGGCAGATGGAATGGGTGTGGAGCGGAGACAGTGTATGTGATGGGCAGATGGAATGGGTGTGGAGGGCGGCTGTGTATGTGATGGGCAGATGGAATGGGTGTGGAGGGGGGACAGCGTATGTGATGGGCAGATGGAATGGGTGTGGAAGGCGGCTGTGTATGTGATGGGCAGATGGAATGGGAACAATGGAGGGAGGACTGTGCATGTGATGGACAGATGGAATGGGAGGGGAGGGGGACAATGTATGTGATGGGTGGATGGAATAGGAACAGTGGAAGGGGGACTGTGTATGTGATGGGCAGATGGAATGTGTGTGGAGTGAGGACAGTGTATGTGGTGGGTAGATGGAGGACTGTGTATGTGATGGGCAGATGGAATGTGTGTGGAGTGAGGACAGTGTATGTGGTGGGTAGATGGAGGACAGTGTATGTGATGGGCAGATGGACTGGGAGGGGAGGGGGACAATGTATGTGATGGGTGGATGGAATAGGAACTGTGGAAGCGGGACTGTGTATGTGACGGGCAAATGGAATGGGTGTGGAGGGGGGGCTGTGTTTGTGACGGGCAGATGGAATGGGTGTGGAGGGGGGACTGTGTATGTGACGGGCAGATGTAATGGGAGTGGAGGGAGGACTGTGTATGTGATGGGCAGATGGAACGGGAACAGTGGATGATGGATTGTGCATGTGATGGGCAGATGGAACCGATGTGGAGGAGGGACTGTGTATGTGTTGGACAGATGGAATGGGTGTGGAGGGAGGACTGTGTATGTGATGGGCAGATGAGATGGGAACAGTAGAGGGGGGAAAGTGTATGTGATGGGCAGAAGAAATGTGAACAGTGGAGGGAGGACAGTGCATGTGACGGGCAGATGGAATGGGAACAGTGGCGGAGGGACACTATGTAATGGGCATATGGAATGTGTGTGGAGTGAGGACTGTGTATGTGATGGGTAGATGGAATGGGTGTGGAGGGAGTACTCTGTTTGTGATTGGCAGATGGAATGCGTACAGTGGAGGGGCAAGGTGTGTATGATGGGCAGATGGAATGGGTGTGGAGCGGAGACAGTGTATCTGATGGGCAGATGGAATGGGTGTGGAGGGCGGCTGTGTATGTGATGGGCAGATGGAATGGGTGTGGAGGGCGGCTGTGTATGTGATGGGCAGATGGAATGGGAACAATGGAGGGGGGACTGTGCATGTGATGGGCAGATGGAATGGGAACAGTGGCGGGGGGATACTATGTAAAGGGCAGATGGTATGAGTGTGGAGTGAGGACTGTGTATGTGATGGGTAGATGAAATGGGTGTGGAGGGAGGACTGTGTTTGTGATTGGCAGATGGAATATGTACAGTGGAATGGTAAGGTGTATCTGATGGGCAGATGGAATGGGTGTGGAGGGAGGACAGTGTATCTGATGGGCAAATGGAATGGGGTGGAGGCAGGGCTGTGTAAGTGATGGCAGATGGAATGGGTGTGGAGGGAGGACTGTATCTGGATGGGCAGGTGGAATGGGTGTGGAGGGAGGACTGTGAATGTGATGGGCAAATGGAATGGGTATGGAGTGAGGACTGTGTATGTGATGGGTGGATGGAATGGGTGTGGAGGGAGGACAGTGTATGTGATGGGCAGATGGAATGGGTGTGGAGGGAGGACAGTGTATGTGATGGGCAGATGGAATGGGTGTGGAGGGGGGACTGTGTTTGTGACGGGCAGATGGAATGGGTGTGGAGTGGGGGCTGTTTATGTGACGGGCACATGTAATCGGTGTGGAGAGAGGACTGTGTATGTGATGGGCAGATGGAACGGATGTGGAGGAGGGACTGTGTATGTGATGGGCAGATGGAATGGATGTGGAGGAGGGACTGTGCATGTGATGCGCAGATGGAATGGGAACAGTGGGGAGCGGACTGTGTATGTGATGGGCAGATGGAATGGGTGTGGCAACAGGTCTGTGTATGTGATGGGCAGATGAAATGGGAACAGCAGAGGGAGGACTGTGTATGTGATGGGCCGATGGAATTGGTCTGCAGGGGTGACTATGCATGTGACGGGCAGATGGAGTTGGTCTGGAGGGAGGACTGTGTATGTGATGGGTAGATGGAATGGGTGTGGATGGAGGACTGTGTATGTGATGGGCAAATGGAATGGGTGTGGAGGGGGGGCTGTGCATGTGATGAACAGATGGAATGGGAACAGTGGAGAAGGGTCTGTGTATGTGATGGCAGATGGAATGGGTGTGGAGCGGAGACAGTGTATGTGATGGGCAGATGGAATGGGTGTGCAGGGGGGACAGTGTACGTGATGGGCAGATGGAATGGGTGTGGAGGGCGGCTGTGTATGTGATGGGCATATGGAATGGGAACAGTGGAGGGAGGACAGTGTATGTGATGGGCAGATGGAATGGGTGTGGAGGTAGGACAGTGTATCTGATGGGCAGATAGAATGGGAGGAGAGGGGGACAATGTATGTGATGGGTGGATGGAATCGGAGCAGTGGAAGGGGGACTGTGTATGTGACGGGCAAATGGAATGGGTGTGGAGGGGGGGCTGTGTTTGTGACGGGCAGATGTAATGGGAGTGGAGGGAGGACTGTGTATGTGATAGGCAGATGGAACGGGAACAGTGGAGGATGGATTGTGCATGTGATGGGCAGATGGAATGGGAACAGTGGAGAGAGTACAGTGCATGTGATAGGCAGATGGAATGGGAGGGGAGGGGGACAATGTATGTGATGGGTGTATGGAATGGGAAGAGTGGAAGGGGGATGGTGTATGTGATGGGTAGATGGAATGGGTGTGGAGGGAGGACGGTGTATCTGATGGGCAGATGGAATGGGTGTGGAGGGAGGACAGTGTATGCGATGGGCAGATGGAATGGGTGTGGAGGGAGGACAGTGTATGCGATGGGCAGATGGAACGGGAACAGTGGATGATGGATTGTGCATGTGATGGGCAGATGGAACCGATGTGGAGGAGGGACTGTGTATGTGTTGGACAGATGGAATGGGTGTGGAGGGAGGACTGTGTATGTGATGGGCAGATGAGATGGGAACAGTAGAGGGGGGAAAGTGTATGTGATGGGCAGAAGAAATGTGAACAGTGGAGGGAGGACAGTGCATGTGACGGGCAGATGGAATGGGAACAGTGGCGGAGGGACACTATGTAATGGGCATATGGAATGTGTGTGGAGTGAGGACTGTGTATGTGATGGGTAGATGGAATGGGTGTGGAGGGAGTACTCTGTTTGTGATTGGCAGATGGAATGCGTACAGTGGAGGGGCAAGGTGTGTATGATGGGCAGATGGAATGGGTGTGGAGCGGAGACAGTGTATCTGATGGGCAGATGGAATGGGTGTGGAGGGCGGCTGTGTATGTGATGGGCAGATGGAATGGGTGTGGAGGGCGGCTGTGTATGTGATGGGCAGATGGAATGGGAACAATGGAGGGGGGACTGTGCATGTGATGGGCAGATGGAATGGGAACAGTGGCGGGGGGATACTATGTAAAGGGCAGATGGTATGAGTGTGGAGTGAGGACTGTGTATGTGATGGGTAGATGAAATGGGTGTGGAGGGAGGACTGTGTTTGTGATTGGCAGATGGAATATGTACAGTGGAATGGTAAGGTGTATCTGATGGGCAGATGGAATGGGTGTGGAGGGAGGACAGTGTATCTGATGGGCAAATGGAATGGGGTGGAGGCAGGGCTGTGTAAGTGATGGCAGATGGAATGGGTGTGGAGGGAGGACTGTATCTGGATGGGCAGGTGGAATGGGTGTGGAGGGAGGACTGTGAATGTGATGGGCAAATGGAATGGGTATGGAGTGAGGACTGTGTATGTGATGGGTGGATGGAATGGGTGTGGAGGGAGGACAGTGTATGTGATGGGCAGATGGAATGGGTGTGGAGGGAGGACAGTGTATGTGATGGGCAGATGGAATGGGTGTGGAGGGGGGACTGTGTTTGTGACGGGCAGATGGAATGGGTGTGGAGTGGGGGCTGTTTATGTGACGGGCACATGTAATCGGTGTGGAGAGAGGACTGTGTATGTGATGGGCAGATGGAACGGATGTGGAGGAGGGACTGTGTATGTGATGGGCAGATGGAATGGATGTGGAGGAGGGACTGTGCATGTGATGCGCAGATGGAATGGGAACAGTGGGGAGCGGACTGTGTATGTGATGGGCAGATGGAATGGGTGTGGCAACAGGTCTGTGTATGTGATGGGCAGATGAAATGGGAACAGCAGAGGGAGGACTGTGTATGTGATGGGCCGATGGAATTGGTCTGCAGGGGTGACTATGCATGTGACGGGCAGATGGAGTTGGTCTGGAGGGAGGACTGTGTATGTGATGGGTAGATGGAATGGGTGTGGATGGAGGACTGTGTATGTGATGGGCAAATGGAATGGGTGTGGAGGGGGGGCTGTGCATGTGATGAACAGATGGAATGGGAACAGTGGAGAAGGGTCTGTGTATGTGATGGCAGATGGAATGGGTGTGGAGCGGAGACAGTGTATGTGATGGGCAGATGGAATGGGTGTGCAGGGGGGACAGTGTACGTGATGGGCAGATGGAATGGGTGTGGAGGGCGGCTGTGTATGTGATGGGCATATGGAATGGGAACAGTGGAGGGAGGACAGTGTATGTGATGGGCAGATGGAATGGGTGTGGAGGTAGGACAGTGTATCTGATGGGCAGATAGAATGGGAGGAGAGGGGGACAATGTATGTGATGGGTGGATGGAATCGGAGCAGTGGAAGGGGGACTGTGTATGTGACGGGCAAATGGAATGGGTGTGGAGGGGGGGCTGTGTTTGTGACGGGCAGATGTAATGGGAGTGGAGGGAGGACTGTGTATGTGATAGGCAGATGGAACGGGAACAGTGGAGGATGGATTGTGCATGTGATGGGCAGATGGAATGGGAACAGTGGAGAGAGTACAGTGCATGTGATAGGCAGATGGAATGGGAGGGGAGGGGGACAATGTATGTGATGGGTGTATGGAATGGGAAGAGTGGAAGGGGGATGGTGTATGTGATGGGTAGATGGAATGGGTGTGGAGGGAGGACGGTGTATCTGATGGGCAGATGGAATGGGTGTGGAGGGAGGACAGTGTATGCGATGGGCAGATGGAATGGGTGTGGAGGGAGGACAGTGTATGCGATGGGCAGATGGAATGGGTGTGGAGGGAGGACTGTGTATGTGATGCGCAAATGGAATAGGTGAAGACGGGGGGCTGTGTATGTGATGGGCAAATGGAATGGGTGTGGAGGGGGGGCTGTGTATGTGACGGGCAGATGGAATGAGTGTGAAGCGGGGACAGTGTATGTGATGGGCAGATGGAATGGGTGTGGAGGGAGGACTGTGTATGTGATGGGCAGATGGAATAGGAACAATGGAGGGGGGACTGTGCATGTGATGGACAGAGGAATGGGAACAGTGGAGGGAGGACAGTGTATATGATGGCCAGATGGAATGGGAGGGGAGTGGGCAACGTATGTGATGGGTGGATGGAATGGGAACAGTGGAAGGGGGACTGTGTATGTGATGGGCAGATGGAATGGGCGTGGAGTGAGGACTGTGGATGTGATGGGTAGATGGAATGGGTGTGGAGGGAGGACAGTGTATGTGATGGGCAGATGGAATGGGTGTGGAGGGAGGATAGTGTATGTGATGGGCAGATGGAATGGGAGGGGAGGGGGACAATGTATGTGATGGGTGTATGGAATTAGAGCACTGGAAGGGGGACAGTGTATGTGATGTGCAGATGGAATGGGTGTGGAGGGAGGACAGTGTATGTGATGGGCAGATGGAATGGGTGTGGAGGGAGGTCAGTGTATGTGATGGGCAGATGGAATGGGCGTGGAGTGGGGGCTGTTTATGTGACGGGCATATGTAATGGGTGTGGAGAGAGGACTGTGTATGTGATGGGCATATGGAATGGATGTGGAGGAGGGACTGTGCATGTGATGCGCAGATGGAATGGGAACAGTGGGGAGAGGACTGTATATGTGAAGGGCAGATGGAATGGGTGTGGCGACAGGTCTGTGTATGTGATGGGCAGATGGAATGGGAACAGTGGAGAAGGGACTGTGTATGTGATGGCAGATGGAATGGGTGTGGAGTGGAGACAGTGTATGTGATGGGCAGATGGAATGGGTGTGGAGGTGGGACAGTGTACGTGATGGGCAGAAGGAATGGGTGTGGAGGGCGGCTGTGTATGTGATGGGCAGATGGGATGGGAACAGTGGAGGGAGGACAGTGTATGTGATGGGCAGATGGAATGGGAGGGAAGGGAGACAATGTATGTGATGGGTGGATGGAAAGGGAACAGTGGAAGGGAGACTGTGTATGTGATGGGCAGATGGAATGGGTGTGGAGGGAGGACACTGTATGTGATGCACAGATGGAATGGGAACAGTGGAGAGAGGACTGTATGTGATGGGCAGATGGAATGGGAACAGTAGAGGGAGGACTACGTATGTGATGGGCCAATGGAATTGGTCTCCAGGGGTGACTGTGTATGTGACGGGCAGATGGAATTGGTGTGGAGGTAGGACTGTGTATGTGATGGGTAGATGGAATGGGTGTGGAGGGAGGACTGTGTTCGCGATGGGCAGATGGAAAGGATGTGAAGGAGGGACTGTGTATCTGATGGGCAGGAGGAATGCATGTGGAGAAAGGACTCTGTATTTTATGGGCAAATGGAATGGCGGTGGAGGTGGGTCTGTGTAATTTATGGTAGATGGAATGGGTGTGGAAGAAGGTCTGTGTGTGCGATGGGCTGATGAAATGCGTGTTGAGGGAGGACTGTGTTTGCGATGGGCAGATGGAATGGGTGTGGAGGGAGGACTGTGTATGTGATGGGCAGATGGAATGGGTGTGGAGTGAGGACTGTGTATGTGATGGGCAGATGGGATGGGAACAGTGGAGAAGGGACTGTGTATGTGATGGCAGATGGAATGGGTGTGGAGCGGAGACAGTGTATGTGATGGGCAGATGGAATGGGTGTGGAGGGGGGACAGTGTACGTGATGGGCAGATGGAATGGGTGTGGAGGGTGGCTGTGTATGTGATGGGCAGATGGAATGGGAACAGTGGAGGGAGGACAGTGTATGTGATGGGCAGATGGAATGGGAGGGGAGGGGGACAATGTATGTGATAAGTGGATGGAATGGGAACAGTGGAAGGGGAACTGTGTATGAGATGGGCAGATGGAATGGGAACAGTGGCGGGGGGACACTATGTAATGGGCATATGGAATGAGTGTGGAGTGAGGACTGTGTATGTGATGGATAGATGGAATGGGTGTGGAGGGAGTAGTCTGTTTGTGATTGGCAGATGGAATGTGTACAGTGGAGGGGCAAGGTGTATATGATGGGCAGATGGAATGGGTGTGGAGCGGAGACAGTGTATGTGATGGGCACATGGAATAGGTGAGGAGGGCGGCTGTGTATGTGATGGGCAGATGGAATGGGTGTGGAGGGGGGACAGTGTATGTGATGGGCAGATGGAATGGGTGTGGAGCGCGGCTGTGTATGTGATGGGCAGATGGAATGGGAACAATGGAGGGAGGACAGTGTATGTGATGGGCAGATGGAATGGGTGTGGAGGTAGGACTGTATGTGATGGGCAGATTGAATGGGAGGAGAGGGGGACAATGTATGTGATGGGTGGATGGAATAGGAACTGTGGAAGGGGGACTGTGTATGTGACGGGCAAATGGAATGGGTGTGGAGGGGGGCTGTGTTGGTGACGGGCAGATGGAATGGGTGTGGAGGGGGGGACTGTGTATGTGACGGGCAGATGTAATGGGAGTGGAGGGAGGACTGTGTATGTGATAGGCAGATGGAACGGGAGAGTGGAGGATGGATTGTGCATGTGATGGGCAGATGGAATGGATGTGGAGGAGGGACTGTGTATGTGATGGGCAGATGGAATGGGAACAGTGGAGAGAGGATTGTGTATCTGAACCGCAGATGGAATGGATGTGGAGGAGGGAATGTGTATGTGATGGGCAGATGGAATGGGAGGGGAGAGGGACAATGTATGTGATGGGTGTATGGAATGGGAACAGTGGAAGGGGGATGGTGTATGTGATGGGTAGATGGAATGGGTGTGGAGGGAGGACTGTGTATCTGATGGGCAGATGGAATGGGTGTTGAGGGTGGACAGTGTATGCGATGGGCAGATGGAACGGATGTGAAGGAGGGACTGTGTATCTGATGGGCAGGTGGAATGCATGTGCAGAGAGGACTCTGTATTTTATGGGCAAATGGAATGGCGGTGGAGGCGGGTCTGTGTAATTTATGGTAGAAGGAATGGGTGTGGAAGGAGGACTGTGTGTGCGATGGGCTGATGAAATGGGTGTGGAGGGAGGACTGTGTATGCGATGGGCAGATGGAATGGGTGTGGTGGGAGGACTGTGTATGTGATGGGCAGATGGAATGGGTGTGGAGTGAGGACTGTGTATGTGATGGGCAGATGGAATGGGAACAGTGGAGAAGGGACTGTGTATGTGATGGCAGATGGAATGGGTGTGGAGCGGAGACAGTGTATGTGATGGGCAGATGGAATGGGTGTGGAGGTGGGACAATGTACGTGATGGGCAGATGGAATGGGTGTGGAGGGTTGCTGTGTATGTGATGGGCAGATGGAATGGGAACAGTGGAGGGAGGACAGTGTATGTGATGGGCAGATGGAATGGGAGGGGAGGGAGACAATGTATGTGATGGGTGGATGGAATGGGAACAGTGGAAGGGAGACTGTGTATGTGATGGGCAGATGGAATGGGTGTGGAGGGAGGACAGTGTATGTGATGGTTAGATGGAATGGGTGTGGCGGGAGGACAGTGTATGTGATGGGTAGATGGAATGGGTGTGGCGGGAGGACAGCGAATATGATGCACAGATGGAAAGGGAACAGTGGAGAGAGGACTGTATGTGATGGGCAGATGGAATGGGAACAGTAGAGGGAGGACTATGTATGTGATGGGCCAATGGAATTGGTCTGCAGGGGTGACTGTGTATGTGATGGGCAGATGGAATTGTTGTGGAGGTAGGACTGTGTATGTGATGGGTAGTTGGAATGGGTGTGGAGGGAGGACTGTGTTTGCGATGGGCAGATGGAACGGATGTGAAGGAGGACTGTGTATCTGATGGGCAGGAGGAACGCATGTGGAGAGAGGACTCTGTATTTTACGGGCAAATGGAATGGTGGTGGAGGCGGATCTGTGTAATTTATGGCAAATGGAATGGGTGTGGAAGGAGGACTGTGTGTGCGATGGGCTGATGATATGGGTGTGGAGGGAAGACAGTGTATGCGATGGGCAGATGGAATGGGTGTGGTGGGAGGACTGTGTATGCGATGGGCAGATGGAATGGGTGTGGAGTGAGGACTGTGTATGCGATGGGCAGATGGAATGGGAACAGTGGAGATGGGACTGTGTATGTGATGGCAGATGGAATGGGTGTGGAGCGGAGACAGTGTATGTGATGGGCAGATGGAATGGGTGTGGAGGGGGGACAGTGTATGTGATGGGCAGATTGAATGGGAGGAGAGGGGGACAATGTATGTGATGGGTGGATGGAATAGGAACTGTGGAAGGGGGACTGTGTATGTGACGGGCAAATGGAATGGGTGTGGAGGGGGGCTGTGTTGGTGACGGGCAGATGGAATGGGTGTGGAGGGGGGGACTGTGTATGTGACGGGCAGATGTAATGGGAGTGGAGGGAGGACTGTGTATGTGATAGGCAGATGGAACGGGAGAGTGGAGGATGGATTGTGCATGTGATGGGCAGATGGAATGGATGTGGAGGAGGGACTGTGTATGTGATGGGCAGATGGAATGGGAACAGTGGAGAGAGGATTGTGTATCTGAACCGCAGATGGAATGGATGTGGAGGAGGGAATGTGTATGTGATGGGCAGATGGAATGGGAGGGGAGGGGGACAATGTATGTGATGGGTGTATGGAATGGGAACAGTGGAAGGGGGATGGTGTATGTGATGGGTAGATGGAATGGGTGTGGAGGGAGGACGGTGTATCTGATGGACAGATGGAATGGGTGTTGAGGGTGGACAGTGTTTGCGATGGGCAGATGGAACGGATGTGAAGGAGGGACTGTGTATCTGATGGGCAGGTGGAATGCATGTGCAGAGAGGACTCTGTATTTTATGGGCAAATGGAATGGCGGTGGAGGCGTGTCTGTAATTTATGGTAGAAGGAATGGGTGTGGAAGGAGGACTGTGTGTGCGATGGGCTGATGAAATGGGTGTGGAGGGAGGACTGTGTATGCGATGGGCAGATGGAATGGGTGTGGTGGGAGGACTGTGTATGTGATGGGCAGATGGAATGGGTGTGGAGGGAGGACAGTGTATGTGATGGGCAGATGGAACGGATGTGGATGAGGGACTGTGTATGTGATCGGCAGATGGAATGGATGTGGAGGAGGGACTGTACATGTGATGTGTAGATGGAATGGGAAAAGTGGGGAGAGGACTGTGTATGTGATGGGCAGATGGAATGGGTGTGGCGACAGGTCTGTGTATGTGATGGGCAGATGAAATGGGAATAGTAGAGGGAGGACTGTGTATGTGATGGGCTGATGAAATTGGTCTGCAGGGGTGACTATGCATGTGACGGGCAGATGGAGTTGGTGTGGAGGGAGGACTGTGTATGTGATGGGTAGATGTAATGGGTGTGGAGGGAGGACTGTGTATGCGGTGGGCAGATGGAATGGGTGTGGAGGGAGGACGGTGTATGAGATGGGCAGATGGAATGGGAACAGTGGAGGGAGGACAGTGTATGTGATGGGCAGATGGAATGGGAGTGGAGTGAAGACTGTGTATATGATGGGCAGATGGAATGGGAACAGTGGAGAAGGGACTGTGTATGTGATGGCAGATGGAATGGGTGTGGAGCGGAGACAGTGTATGTGGTGGGCAGATGGAATGGGTGTGGAGGGAGGACAGTGTATGTGATGGGCAGATGGAATGGGTGTAGAGGGAGGACAGTGTATGCGATGTGCAAATGGAATGGGTGTGGAGGGCGGCTGTGTATGTTATGGGCAGATGGAATGGGAACAGTGGAGGGAGGACAGTGTATGTGATGGGCAGATGGAATGGGTGTGGAGGGAGGACAGTGTATGTGATGGGCAGATGGAATGGGTGTAGAGGGAGGACAGTGTATGCGATGTGCAAATGGAATGGGTGTGGAGGGCGGCTGTGTATGTTATGGGCAGATGGAATGGGAACAGTGGAGGGAGGACAGTGTATGTGATGGGCAGATGGAATGGGAGTGGAGTGAGGACAGTGTATGTGATGGGTAGATGGAATGGGTGTGGAGGGAGGACAGTGTATGTGATGGGCAAATGGAATGGGTGTAGAGGGAGGACAGTGTATGCGATGTGCAAATGGAATGGGAGTGGAGGGGTGGGGCAGTGTATGTGAAGGGCAAATGGAATGGGTGTGGAGGGGGGGCTGTGTATGTGACGGGCAGGTGTTATGGGAGTGGAGGCAGGACTGTGTATGTGATGGGCAGATGGAACGGGAACAGTGGAGGATGGATTGTGCATGTGAAGGGCAGATGGAATGGGAACAGTGGAGGGAGGACAGTGTATGTGATGGGCAGATGGAATGGGAGTGGAGTGAAGACTGTGTATATGATGGGCAGATGGAATGGGAACAGTGGAGAAGGGACTGTGTATGTGATGGCAGATGGAATGGGTGTGGAGCGGAGACAGTGTATGTGGTGGGCAGATGGAATGGGTGTGGAGGGAGGACAGTGTATGTGATGGGCAGATGGAATGGGTGTAGAGGGAGGACAGTGTATGCGATGTGCAAATGGAATGGGTGTGGAGGGCGGCTGTGTATGTTATGGGCAGATGGAATGGGAACAGTGGAGGGAGGACAGTGTATGTGATGGGCAGATGGAATGGGTGTGGAGGGAGGACAGTGTATGTGATGGGCAGATGGAATGGGTGTAGAGGGAGGACAGTGTATGCGATGTGCAAATGGAATGGGTGTGGAGGGCGGCTGTGTATGTTATGGGCAGATGGAATGGGAACAGTGGAGGGAGGACAGTGTATGTGATGGGCAGATGGAATGGGTGTGGAGTGAGGACAGTGTATGTGATGGGTAGATGGAATGGGTGTGGAGGGAGGACAGTGTATGTGATGGGCAAATGGAATGGGTGTAGAGGGAGGACAGTGTATGCGATGTGCAAATGGAATGGGAGTGGAGGGGTGGGGCAGTGTATGTGAAGGGCAAATGGAATGGGTGTGGAGGGGGGGCTGTGTATGTGACGGGCAGGTGTTATGGGAGTGGAGGCAGGACTGTGTATGTGATGGGCAGATGGAACGGGAACAGTGGAGGATGGATTGTGCATGTGAAGGGCAGATGGAATGGGAACAGTGGAGGGAGGACAGTGCACGTGATGGGCAGATTGAATAGGAACAATGGAGGGGGGACTGTGCATGTGATGGGAAGATTGAATAGGAACAATGGAGGGGGGACTGTGCATGTGATGGACAGAGAATTGGAACACTGGAGGGAAGACAGTGTATATGATGGGCAGATGGAATGGGAGGGGAGGGGGACAATGTATGTGATGGGTGTATGGAATGGGAACAGTTGAAGGGGTACGGTGAATGTGATGGGCAGATGGAATGGGTGTGGAGGGAGGACGGTGTATCTGATGGGCAGATGGAATGGATGTGGAGGGAGGTCAGTATATGCGATGGGCAGGTGGAATGGGTGTGGAGGGAGTACTGTGTTTGTGATTGGCAGATGGAATGTGTACAGTGGAGGGGCAAGGTGTATGTGATGGGCAGATGGAATGGGTGTGGAGTGAGGAGAGTGTATGTGATGGGTAGATGGAATGGGTGTGGAGGGAGGACAGTGTATGTGATGGGCAGATGGAATGGGTGTGGAGGGAGGGCAGTGTATGTGATGGGCAGATAGAATGGGTGTGGAGGGCGGCTGTGTTTGTGATGGGCAGATGGAATAGGAACAATGGAGGGGGGACTGTGCATGGGATGGACAGAGAATTGGAACACTGGAGGGAAGACAGTGTATATGATGGGCAGATGTAGTGGGATGGGAGGGGGACAATGTATGTGATGGGTGGATGGAATGGGAACAGGGGAAGGAGGACTGTGTATGTGATGGGCAGATGGAATGGGTGTGGAGTGAGGACAGTGTATGTGATGGGCAGATGGAATGGGTGTGGAGGGAGGACAGTGTATGTGATGGGCAGATGGAATGGGTGTAGAGGGAGGACAGTGTATGGGATGTGCAAATGGAATGGGTGTGGAGGGCGGCTGTGTATGTGATGGGCAGATGGAATGGGAACAGTGGAGGGAGGACAGTGTATGTGATGGGCAGATGGAATGGGTGTGGAGTGAGGACAGTGTATGTGATGGGCAGATGGAATGGGTGTGGACTGAGGACAGTGTATGTGATGGGTAGATGGAATTTGTGTGGCGGGAGGACAGTGTATGTGATGGGCAGATGGAATTGGTGTGGAGGGAGGACAGTGTATGCGATATGCAAATGGAATGGGAGTGGAGGAGTGGGGCAGTGTATGTGATGGGCAAATGGAATGGGTGTGGAGGGGGGGCTGTGTATGCGATATGCAAATGGAATGGGAGTGGAGGAGTGGGGCAGTGTATGTGATGGGCAAATGGAATGGGTGTGGAGGGGGGGCTGTGTATGTGACGGGCAGGTGTTATGGGAGTGGAGGCAGGACTGTGTATGTGATGGGCAGATGGAATGGGAACAGTGGAGGATGGATTGTGCATGTGAAGGGCAGATGGAACGGATGTGGAGGAGGGGCTGTGTATGTGATGGGCAGATGGAATGGATGTGGAGGAGGGGCTGTGTATGTGATGGGCAGATGGAATGGGAACAGTGGAGGATGGATTGTGCATGTGAAGGGCAGATGGAACGGATGTGGAGGAGGGGCTGTGTATGTGATGGGCAGATGGAATGGATGTGGAGGAGGGGCTGTGTATGTGATGGGCAGATGGAATGGGAACAGTGGAGGGAGGATAGTGCACGTGATGGGCAGATGGAATAGGAACAATGGAGGGGGGACTGTGCATGTGATGGACAGAGAATTGG
Source organism: Mobula hypostoma (assembly GCF_963921235.1). Lineage (NCBI taxonomy): Eukaryota > Metazoa > Chordata > Chondrichthyes > Myliobatiformes > Myliobatidae > Mobula > Mobula hypostoma. Next base: position 93,325,401 of record NC_086101.1, read on the forward strand.
AACACTGGAGGGAAGACAGTGTATATGATGGGCAGATGGAATGGGAGGGGAGGGGGACAATGTATGTGATGGGTGTATGGAATGGGAACAGTTGAAGGGGTACGGTGAATGTGATGGGCAGATGGAATGGGTGTGGAGGGAGGACGGTGTATCTGATGGGCAGATGGAATGGGTGTGGAGTGAGGACTGTGTATGTGATGGGTAGATGGAATGGGTGTGGAGGGAGGACAGTGTATGTGATGGGCAGATGGAATGGGTGTGGAGCGGAGACAGTGTATGTGATGGGCAGATGGAATGGGTGTGGAGGGGGACAGTGTACGTGATGGGCAGATGGAATGGGAACAGTGGAGGGAGGACAGTGTATGTGATGGGCAGATGGAATGGGAGGGGAGGGAGACAATGTATGTGATGGGTGGATGGAATGGGAACAGTGGAAGGGAGACTGTGTATGTGATGGGCAGATGGAATGGGTGTGGCGGGAGGTCAGTGTATGTGATGGGCAGATGGAATGGGCGTGGAGTAGGACTGTGTATGTGATGGGCAGATGGAATGGGAGGGGAGGGGGACAATGTATGTGATGGGTGTATGGAATTGGAACACTGGAAGGGGGACAGTGTATGTGATGTGCAGATGGAATGGGTGTGGAGGGAGGACAGTGTATGTGATGGGCAGATGGAATGGGTGTGGAGGGAGGTCAGTGTATGTGATGGGCAGATGGAATGGGTGTGGAGGGAGGTCAGTGTATGTGATGGGCAGATGGAATGGGTGTGGAGCGGAGACAGTGTATGTGATGGGCAGATGGAATGGGTGTGGAGGGGGACAGTGTACGTGATGGGCAGATGGAATGGGAACAGTGGAGGGAGGACAGTGTATGTGATGGGCAGATGGAATGGGAGGGGAGGGAGACAATGTATGTGATGGGTGGATGGAATGGGAACAGTGGAAGTGGGACTGTGTATGTGATGGGCAGATGGAATGGGTGTGGAGTGAGGTCAGTGTATGTGATGGGTAGATGGAATGGGTGTGGAGTGAGGACAGTGTATGTGATGGGCAGATGGAATGGGTGTGGAGGGAGGTCAGTGTATGTGATGGGTAAATGGAATGGGTGTGGAGGGAGGACTGTGTATGTGATGGGCAGATGGAATAGGAGGGGAGGGGGACAATGTATGTGATGGGTGTATGGAATTGGAACACTGGAAGGGGGACAGTGTATGTGATGTGCAGATGGAATGGGTGTGGAGGGAGGACAGTGTATGTGATGGGCAGATGGAATGGGTGTGGAGGGAGGTCAGTGTATGTGATGGGCAGATGGAATGGGTGTGGAGGGAGGACAGTGTATGTGATGGGCAGATGGAATGGGTGTGGAGGGAGGTCAGTGTATGTGATGGGCAGATGGAATGGGCGTGGAGTGGGGGCTGTTTATGTGACGGGCATATGTAATGGGTGTGGAGAGAGGACTGTGTATGTGATGGGCATATGGAATGGATGTGGAGGAGGGACTGTGCATGTGATGCGCAGATGGAATGGGAACAGTGGGGAGAGGACTGTATACGTGAAGGGCAGATGGAATGGGTGTGGCGACAGGTCTGTGTATGTGATGGGCAGATGGAATGGGAACAGTGGAGAAGGGACTGTGTATGTGATGGCAGATGGAATGGGTGTGGAGTGGAGACAGTGTATGTGATGGGCAGATGGAATGGGTGTGGAGGGGGGACAGTGTACGTGATGGGCAGATGGAATGGGAACAGTGGAGGGAGGACAGTGTATGTGATGGGCAGATGGAATGGGTGTGGAGTGAAGACTGTGTATATGATGGGCAGATGGAATGGGAACAGTGGAGAAGGGACTGTGTATGTGATGGCAGATGGAATGGGTGTGGAGCGGAGACAGTGTATGTGGTGGGCAGATGGAATGGGAGTGGAGGGGTGGGGCAGTGTATGTGATGGGCAAATGGAATGGGTGTGGAGGGGGTCTGTGTTTGTTACGGCAGATGGAATGGGTGTGGAGGGGGGGCTGTGTATGTGACGGGCAGGTGTATTGTGTGTGGAGGCAGGATTGTGTAAGTGATGGGCAGATGGAACGGGAAGAGTGGAGGATGGATTGTGCATGTGAAGGGCAGATGGAACGGATGTGGAGGAGGGACTGTGTATGTGATGGGCAGATGGAATGGATGTGGAGGAGGGACTGTGCAGGTGATAGGCAGATGGAATGGGAACAGTGGAGCGAGGACAGTGGAATGGGTGTGGAGGGGGGACTGTGTTTGTGACGGGCAGATGGAATGGGTGTGGAGTGGGGGTTCTTTATGTGATGGGCATATGTAATGGGTGTGGAGAGAGGACTGTGTATGTGATTGGCAGATGGAATGGATGTGGAGGAGGGACTGTGCATGTGACGGGCAGATGGACTTGGTGTGGAGGGAGGACTGTGTACGTGATGGGCAGATGGAATGGGTGTGGAGGGCGGCTGTGTATGTGATGGGCAGATGGAATGGGAATAGTGGAGGGAGGACAGTGTATGTGATAGGCAGATGGAATGGGAGGGGAGGGAGACAATGTATGTGATGGGTGGATGGAATGGGAACAGTAGAAGGGGGACTGTGTATGTGATGGGCAGATGGAATGGGTGTGGAGTGAGGACTGTGTATGTGATGGGTAGATGGAATGGGTGTGGAGTGAGGACTGTGTATGTGATGGGTAGATGGAATGGGTGTGGTGGGGGGACAGTGAATGTGATGGGCAGATGGAATGGGTGTGGAGGGAGGACAGTGTATGTGATGGGCAGATGGAATGGGTGTAGAGGGAGGACAGTGTATGCGATGCGCAAATGGAACGGGTGTGGAGGGGGTCATTGTGTACATGACGGGCAAATGAAATGGGTGTGGAGGGGGGGCTGTATATGTGAAGGGCAGATGTAATGGGAGTGGAGGGAGGACTGTCTATGTGATGGGCAGATGGAACAGGAACAGTGGAGGATGGATTGTGCATGTGATGCGCAGATGGAATGAGAACAGTGGAGAGAGGACTGTCTATGTGATGGGCAGATGGAACAGGAACAGTGGAGGATGGATTGTGCATGTGATGGGCAGATGGAATGAGAACAGTGGAGAGAGGACAGTGCATGTCATGGGCAGATGGAATGGGTGTGGAGGGTGGCTGTGTATGTGATGGGCAGATGGAATGGGAACAGTGGAGCGAGGACAGTGTTTGTGATGGGAAGATGGAATGGGAAGGGAGGGGGACAATATATCTGATGGGTGTATGGAATGGGAACAGTGGAAGGTGGACGGTGTATGTGATGTGCAGATGGAATGGGTGTGGAGGGAGGATGGTGTATGTGATGGGCAGATGGAATGGGTGTGGAGGTAGGACAGTGTATGCGATGAGCAGATGGAATGGGTGCGGAGGGAGGACAGTGTATGCAATGGGCAGATGGAATGAGTGTGGAGGGGGGACAGTGTTTGTGATGGGCTGATGGAATGGGTATGGAGGGAGGACTGTGTATGCGATGGGCAGATGTAACTGATGTGGATGAGGGACTGTGTATGTGATGGGCAGGTGGAATGCATGTGGAGGGAGGACTGTGTATGTGATCGGCAGATGGAATAGGTGTGGAGTGAGGACTGTGTATGTGATGGGTGGATGGAATGGGTGTGGAGGGAGGACAGTGTATGTGATGGGCAGATGGAATGGGTGTGGAGGAAGGACAGTGCATGTGATGGGCAGATTGAATGGATGTTGCGGGAGGTCAGTGCATGCGATGGGCAGATGGAATGGGTATGGAGGAAGGACAGTGTATGTGATGGGCAGATGGAATGGGCGTGGAGGGAGGACTGTGTATGTGATGCGCAAATGGAATGGGTGTGGAGGTGGGACTGTGTTTGTGACGGGCAGATGGAATGGGTGTGGAGTGGGGGATGTTTATGTGACGGGCATATGTAATGGGTGTGGAGAGAGGACTGTTTATGTGATGGGCAGATGGAACGGATGTGGATGAGGGACTGTGTATGTGATCGGCAGATGGAATGGATGTGGAGGAGGGACTGTGCATGTGATGTGCAGATGGAATGGGAAAAGTGGGGAGATGACTGTGTATGTGATGGGCAGATGGAATGGGTGTGGCGACAGGTCTGTGTATGTGATGGGCAGATGAAATGGGAACAGTAGAGGGAGGAATGTGTATGTGATGGGCTGATGGAATTGGTCTGCAGGGGTGACTATGCATGTGACGGGCAGAAGGAGTTGGTGTGGAGGGAGGACTGTGTATGTGATGAGTAGATGTAATGGGTGTGGAGGGAGGACTGTGTATGTGGTGGGCAGATGGAATGGGTGTGGAGGGAGGACTGTGTATGCGATGGGCAGATGGAATGGCTGTGGTGTGAGGACGGTGTATGAGATGGGCAGATGGAATGGGAACAGTCGAGAAGGGACTGTGTATGTGATGGCAGATGGAATGGGTGTGGAGGGGGGACAGTGTACGTGATGGGCAGATGGAATGAGTGTGGAGGGCAGCTGTGTATGTGATGGGCAGATGGAATGGGAACAGTGGAGGGAGGACAGTGTATGTGATGGGCAGATGGAATGGGTGTGGAGGGGGGACAGTGTACGTGATGGGCAGATGGAATGGGTGTGGAGGGCGGCTGTGTATGTGATGGGCAGATGGAATGGGAACAGTGGAGGGAGGACAGTGTATGTGATGGGCAGATGGAATGTGAGGAGAGGGAGACAAAGTATGTGATGGGTGGATGAAATGGGAACAGTAGAAGGGGGACTGTGTATGTGATGGGCAGATGGAATGGGTGTGGAGGGAGGAGAGTGTATGTGATGGGCAGATCGAATGGGTGTGGAGGGAACACAGTGTATGTGATGGGCAGATGGAATGGGTGTAGAGGGAGGACTGTGTATGCGATGTGCAAATGGAATGGTTGTGGAGGGGGGCGTTGTGTATGTGACGGGCAAATGGAATGGGTGTGGAGGGGGGGCTGTGTTTGTGACGGGCAGATGGAATGGGTGTGGGGGGGGCTGTGTATGTGACGGGCAGATGTAATGGGAGTGGAGGGAGGACTGTGTATGTGATGGGCAGATGGAACAGGAACAGTGGAGGATGGATTGTGCATGTGATGGGCAGATGGAATGGGAACAGTGGAGAGAGGACAGTGCATGTCATGGGCAGATGGAATGGGAATGGAGAGGGACAATGTATGTGATAGGTGTATGGAATGGGAACAGTGGAAGGGGGACGGTGAATGTGATGGGCCGATGGAATGGGTGTGGATGGAGGACGGTGTATCTGATGGGCAGATGGAATGGGTGTGGAGGGAGGACAGTGTATGCGATGCGCAGATGGAATGGGTGTGGAGGGAGGATAGTGTATGCGATGCGCAAATGGAATGAGTGTGAAGGGGAGACAGTGTATGTGATGGGCAGATGGAATGGGTGTGGAGGGAGGACAGTGTATGTGATGGGCAGATGGAATGGGTGTGGAGGGAGGACAGTGTACGTAATGGGCAGATGGAATGGGTGCAGAGGGAGGACAGTGTATGCGATGTGCAAATGGAATGGGTGTGGAGGGGGCGTTGTGTATGTGACGGGCAAATGGAATGGGTGTGGAGGGGGGGTGTGTTTGTGATGGGCAGATGGAATGGGTGTGGGGGGGGCTGTGTATGTGACGGGCAGATGTAATGGCAGTGGAGGGAGGACTGTGTATGTGATGGGCAGATGGAATGGGTATGGAGGAAGGACAGTGTATGTGATGGGCAGATGGAATGGGCGTGGAGGGAGGACTGTGTATGTGATGCGCAAATGGAATGGGTGTGGAGGGGGGACTGTGTTTGTGACGGGCAGATGGAATGGGTGTGGAGTGGGGGATGTTTATGTGACGGGCATATGTAATGGGTGTGGAGAGAGGACTGTTTATGTGATGGGCAGATGGAACGGATGTGGATGAGGGACTGTGTATGTGATCGGCAGATGGAATGGATGTGGAGGAGGGACTGTGCATGTGATGTGCAGATGGAATGGGAAAAGTGGGGAGATGACTGTGTATGTGATGGGCAGATGGAATGGGTGTGGCGATAGGTCTGTGTATGTGATGGGCAGATGAAATGGGAACAGTAGAGGGAGGAATGTGTATGTGATGGGCTGATGGAATTGGTCTGCAGGGGTGACTATGCATGTGACGGGCAGAAGGAGTTGGTGTGGAGGGAGGACTGTGTATGTGATGAGTAGATGTAATGGGTGTGGAGGGAGGACTGTGTATGCGGTGGGCAGATGGAATGGGTGTGGAGGGAGGACTGTGTATGCGATGGGCAGATGGAATGGCTGTGGTGTGAGGACGGTGTATGAGATGGGCAGATGGAATGGGAACAGTCGAGAAGGGACTGTGTATGTGATGGCAGATGGAATGGGTGTGGAGGGGGGACAGTGTACGTGATGGGCAGATGGAATGAGTGTGGAGGGCGGCTGTGTATGTGATGGGCAGATGGAATGGGAACAGTGGAGGGAGGACAGTGTATGTGATGGGCAGATGGAATGGGTGTGGAGGGGGGACAGTGTACGTGATGGGCAGATGGAATGGGTGTGGAGGGCGGCTGTGTATGTGATGGGCAGATGGAATGGGAACAGTGGAGGGAGGACAGTGTATGTGATGGGCAGATGGAATGTGAGGAGAGGGAGACAAAGTATGTGATGGGTGGATGAAATGGGAACAGTAGAAGGGGGACTGTGTATGTGATGGGCAGATGGAATGGGTGTGGAGGGAGGAGAGTGTATGTGATGGGCAGATGGAATGGGTGTGGAGGGAACACAGTGTATGTGATGGGCAGATGGAATGGGTGTAGAGGGAGGACTGTGTATGCGATGTGCAAATGGAATGGTTGTGGAGGGGGGCGTTGTGTATGTGACGGGCAAATGGAATGGGTGTGGAGGGGGGGCTGTGTTTGTGACGGGCAGATGGAATGGGTGTGGGGGGGGCTGTGTATGTGACGGGCAGATGTAATGGGAGTGGAGGGAGGACTGTGTATGTGATGGGCAGATGGAACAGGAACAGTGGAGGATGGATTGTGCATGTGATGGGCAGATGGAATGGGAACAGTGGAGAGAGGACAGTGCATGTCATGGGCAGATGGAATGGGAATGGAGAGGGACAATGTATGTGATAGGTGTATGGAATGGGAACAGTGGAAGGGGGACGGTGAATGTGATGGGCCGATGGAATGGGTGTGGATGGAGGACGGTGTATCTGATGGGCAGATGGAATGGGTGTGGAGGGAGGACTGTGTATGCGATGCGCAGATGGAATGGGTGTGGAGGGAGGATAGTGTATGCGATGCGCAAATGGAATGAGTGTGAAGGGGAGACAGTGTATGTGATGGGCAGATGGAATGGGTGTGGAGGGAGGACAGTGTATGTGATGGGCAGATGGAATGGGTGTGGAGGGAGGACAGTGTACGTGATGGGCAGATGGAATGGGTGCAGAGGGAGGACAGTGTATGCGATGTGCAAATGGAATGGGTGTGGAGGGGGCGTTGTGTATGTGACGGGCAAATGGAATGGGTGTGGAGGGGGGGTGTGTTTGTGACGGGCAGATGGAATGGGTGTGGGGGGGGCTGTGTATGTGACGGGCAGATGTAATGGCAGTGGAGGGAGGACTGTGTATGTGATGGGCAGATGGAACAGGAACAGTGGAGGATGGATTGTGCATGTGATGGGCAGATGGAATGGGAACAGTGGAGAGAGGACAGTGCACGTCATGGGCAGATGGAATGGGAAAGGAGGGGGACAATGTATGTGATGGGTGTATGGAATGGGAACACTGGAAGGGGGACGGTGAATGTGATGGGCAGATGGAATGGGTGTGGAGGGAGGACAGTGTATGCGATGCGCAAATGGAATGGGTGTGGAGGGAGGATAGTGTGTGCGATGGGCAGATGGAATGGGTGTGGAGGGAGGATAGTGTAGGTGATGCGCAAATGGAATGAGTGTGAAGGGGAGACAGTGTACGTGATGGGCTGATGGAATACGTGTGGAGGGAGGATAGTGTATGTGATGGGCAAATGGAATGGGTGTGGAGTGGGGGCTGTGTATGTGACGGGCAAATGGAATGGGTGCGGAGGGAGGACTGTGTATGTTATGGGTAGATGGAATGGGTGTGGAGGGAGTACTGTGTTTATGATTGGCAGATGGAATGTGTACAGTGGAGTGGCAAGGTGTATGTGATGGGCAGATGGAATGGGTGTGGAGGGAGGACAGTGTATGTAATGGGCAGATGGAATGGGTGTGGAGGGAGGTCAGTGTATGCGATGGGCAGATGGAATGGGTATGGAGGAAGGACAGTGTATGTGATGGGCAGATGGAATGGACGTGGAGGGAGGACTGTGTATGTGATGCGCAAATGGAATGGGTGTGGAGAGAGGACTGGGTATGTGATGGGCAGATGGAACGGATGTGGAGGAGGTACTGTGTATGTGATCGGCAGATGGAATGGGTGTGGAGGAGGGATTGTGTATGTGATCGGCAGATGGAATGGGTGTGTGGGGGGCTGTGTATGTGACGGGCAGATGTAATGGGAGTGGAGGGAGGACTGTGTATGTGATGGGCAGATGGAACAGGAACAGTGGAGGATGGATTGTGCATGTGATGGGTAGATGGAATGGGTGTGGAGGGAGGACAGTGTATGCGATGCGCAAATGGAATGGGTGTGGAGAGAGGACTGTGTATGTGATGGGCAGATGGAACGGATGTGGAGGAGGGACTGTGTATGTGATCGGCAGATGGAATGGGTGTGTGGGGGGCTGTGTATGTGACGGGCAGATGTAATGGGAGTGGAGGGAGGACTGTGTATGTGATGGGCAGATGGAACAGGAACAGTAGAGGATGGATTGTGCATGTGATGGGCAGATGGAATGGGAACAGTGGAGAGAGGACAGTGCATGTCATGGGCAGATGGAATGGGAATGGAGAGGGACAATGTATGTGATAGGTGTATGGAATGGGAACAGTGGAAGGGGGACGGTGAATGTGATGGGCAGATGGAATGGGTGTGGATGGAGGACGGTGTATCTGATGGGCAGATGGAATGGGTGTGGAGGGAGGACAGTGTATGCGATGCGCAGATGGAATGGGTGTGGAGGGAGGATAGTGTATGCGATGGGCAGATGGAATGGGTGTGGAGGGAGGATAGTGTATGTGATGTGCAAATGGAATGAGTGTGAAGGGGAGACAGTGTATGTGATGGGCAGATGGAATGGGTGTGGAGGGAGGACAGTGTATGCGATGTGCAAATGGAATGGGTGTGGAGGGGGCGTTGTGTATGTGACGGGCAAATGGAATGGGTGTGGAGGGGGGGCTGTGTTTGTGACGGGCAGATGGAATGGGTGTGGAGGGGGGACTGTGTATGTGACGGGCAGATGTAATGGCAGTGGAGGGAGGACTGTGTATGTGATGGGCAGATGGAACATGAACAGTGGAGGATGGATTGTGCATGTGATGGGCAGATGGAATGGGAACAGTGGAGAGAGGACAGTGCACGTCATGGGCAGATGGAATGGGAGGGGAGGGGGAGAATGTATGTGATGGGTGTATGGAATGGGAACATTGGAAGGGGGACGGTGAATGTGATGGGCAGATGGAATGGGTGTGGATGGAGGACGGTGTATCTGATGGGCAGGTGGAATGGGTGTGGAGGGAGGACAGTGTATGCGATGCGCAGATGGAATGGGTGTGGAGGGAGGATAGTGTGTGCGATGGGCAGATGGAATGGGTGTGGAGGGAGGATAGTGTATGCGATGGGCAGATGGAATCGGTGTGGAGGGAGGATAGTGTATGTGATGCGCAAATGGAATGAGTGTGAAGGGGAGACAGTGTATGTGATGGGCAGATGGAATGGGTGTGGAGGGAGGACAGTGTACGTGATGGGCAGATGGAATGGGTGCAGAGGGAGGACAGTGTATGCGATGTGCAAATGGAATGGGTGTGGAGGGGGCGTTGTGTATGTGACGGGCAAATGGAATGGGTGTGGAGGGGGGGCTGTGTTTGTGACGGGCAGATGGAATGGGTGTGGAGGGGGGACTGTGTATGTGACGGGCAGATGTAATGGCAGTGGAGGGAGGACTGTGTATGTGATGGGCAGATGGAACAGGAACAGTGGAGGATGGATTGTGCATGTGATGGGCAGAAGGAATGGGAACAGTGGAGAGAGGACAGTGCACGTCATGGGCAGATGGAATGGGAGGGGAGGGGGAGAATGTATGTGATGGGTGTATGGAATGGGAACATTGGAAGGGGGACGGTGAATGTGATGGGCAGATGGAATGGGTGTGGATGGAGGACGGTGTATCTGATGGGCAGGTGGAATGGGTGTGGAGGGAGGACAGTGTATGCGATGCGCAGATGGAATGGGTGTGGAGGGAGGATAGTGTGTGCGATGGGCAGATGGAATGGGTGTGGAGGGAGGATAGTGTAGGTGATGCGCAAATGGAATGAGTGTGAAGGGGAGACAGTGTACGTGATGGGCTGATGGAATACGTGTGGAGGGAGGATAGTGTATGTGATGGGCAAATGGAATGGGTGTGGAGTGGGGGCTGTGTATGTGACGGGCAAATGGAATGGGTGCGGAGGGAGGACTGTGTATGTTATGGGTAGATGGAATGGGTGTGGAGGGAGTACTGTGTTTATGATTGGCAGATGGAATGTGTACAGTGGAGTGGCAAAGTGTATGTGATGGGCAGATGGAATGGGTGTGGAGGGAGGACAGTGTATGTAATGGGCAGATGGAATGGGTGTGGAGGGAGGTCAGTGTATGCGATGGGCAGATGGAATGGGTATGGAGGAAGGACAGTGTATGTGATGGGCAGATGGAATGGACGTGGAGGGAGGACTGTGTATGTGATGCGCAAATGGAATGGGTGTGGAGAGAGGACTGGGTATGTGATGGGCAGATGGAATGGGACAGTGGAGGGAGGACAGTGTATGTGATGAGCAGATGGAATGGGAGGGGAGGGGGACAATGTATGTGATGGGTGGATGAAATGGGAACAGTGGAAGGGGGACTGTGTATGTGATGGGCAGAAGGAATGGGTGTGGATTGAGGACTGTGTCTGCGATGGGTAGATGGAATGGCTGTGGAGGGAGGACAGTGTATGTGATGCGCAAATGGAATGGGTGTGGATCGGGGGGCTGTGTATATGACGGGCAAATGGAATGGGTGTGGAGGGGGCTGTGTTTGTGAGGGGCAGATGGAATTGGAACAGTGGAGGATGGATTGTGTATGTGATGCGCAAATGGAATGGGTGTGGATGGGGGGTCTGTGTATATGACGGGCAAATGGAATGGGTGTGGAGGGGGGGCTGTGTTTGTGATGGCAGATGGAATGGGTGTGGAGTGAGGACAGTGTATGTGATGGGTAGATGGAATGGGTGTGGAGGGAGGACAGTGTACGCGATGGGTAGATGGAATGGGTGTAGAGGGGCGGCTGTGTATGTGACGGGCAGATGTAATGGGTGTGGAGGGAGGACCGTGTATGTGATGGGCAGATGGAATGGGAACAGTGGAGGATGGATTGTGTATGTGATTGCCAGATGGAATGGGTGTGGATAGAGGCTGTGTATGTGATGGGCAAATGGAATGGGTGTGGAGGGGGGACAGTGTATGTGATGGGCAGATGGAATGGATGTGGAGGGAGGACTGTGTCTGGATGGGCAGATGGAATGGGTGTGGAGGGGGGGCTGTGTTTGTGATGGCAGATGGAATGGGTGTGGAGTGAGGACAGTGTATGTGATGGGTAGATGGAATGGGTGTGGAGGGAGGACAGTGTACGCGATGGGTAGATGGAATGGGTGTAGAGGGGCGGCTGTGTATGTGACGGGCAGATGTAATGGGTGTGGAGGGAGGACCGTGTATGTGATGGGCAGATGGAATGGGAACAGTGGAGGATGGATTGTGTATGTGATTGCCAGATGGAATGGGTGTGGATAGGGGTGTGTATGTGATGGGCAAATGGAATGGGTGTGGAGGGGGGACAGTGTATGTGATGGGCTGATGGAATGGGTGTGGAGGAAGGACAGTATGTGATGGGCATATGGAATGGGAAGAGTGGCGGGGGGACACTATGTAATGGGCAGATGGTACGAGTGTGGAGTGTGGACTGTGTATGTGATGGGTAGATGTAATGGGTGTGGAGTGAGGACTGTGTATGTGATGGGTAGATGGAATGGGTGTGGAGGGAGGACTGTGTTTGTGATGGGCAGATGGAATGGGTGTGGAGTGAGGACAGTGTATGTGATGGGCAGATGGAATGGGTGTGGAGGGAGGACAGTGTATGAGATGGGTAGATGGAATGGGTGTAGAGGGGCGGCTGTGTATGTGACGGGCAGATGTAATGGGTGTGGAGTGAGGACAGTGTATGTGATGGGCAGATGGAATGGGTGTGGAGGGAGGACCGTGTATGTGATGGGCAGATGGAATGGAAACAGTGGAGGATGGATTGTGTATGTGATG